>NC_079393.1:28733911-28788911 GCF_029220125.1 Pseudoliparis swirei
TCGACACACTTGTGGACTCGTCTGTGATGGAGACGCTACACACTTCAGCTGTGAGTGTCTCTGGGACGCGGTGAGGGGGTGAGACACGGAGAGGGGGTGAGACACGGTGAGGGGTGAGACACGGTGAGGGGTGAGACACGGTGAGGGGGAGAGACACGGTGAGGGGGTGAGACACGGTGAGGGGTGAGACAGGGTGAGGGGGGAGACACGGTGAGGGGGAGAGACACGGTGAGGGGGTGAGACACGGTGAGGGGTGAGACACGGTGAGGGGTGAGACACGGTGAGGGGGAGAGACACGGTGAGGGGGTGAGACACGGTGAGGGGTGAGACACGGTGAGGGGGAGAGACACGTGAGGGTGAGACACGTGAGGGGGTGAGACACGGTGAGGGGTGAGACACGGTGAGGGGGAGAGACACGGTGAGGGTGAGAGACACGGTGAGGGGTGAGACACGGTGAGGGGTGAGACACGGTGAGGGGGAGAGACACGGTGAGGGTGAGACACGGTGAGGGGTGAGACACGGTGAGGGGGAGAGACACGGTGAGGGGTGAGACACGGTGAGGGGTGAGACACGGTGAGGGGTGAGACACGGTGAGGGGGTGAGACACGGTGAGGGGGTGAGACACGGTGAGGGGGAGAGGGGTAAGACACGGTGAGGGGGAGAGACACGGTGAGGGGTGAGACACGGTGAGGGGTAAGACACAGTGAGGGGGTGAGGGGTAAGACACGGTGAGGGGGAGAGACACGGTGAGGGGGAGAGGGGTAAGACACGGTGAGGGGTGAGACACGGTGAGGGGTAAGACACGGTGAGGGGTGAGACACGGTGAGGGGTGAGACACGGTGAGGGGGTGAGGGGTGAGACACGGTGAGGGGTGAGACACGGTGAGGGGGTGAGGGTTAAGACATCAGAATCAGAATCAGAAACAGGTTTATTGCCAAAGAATGTTTTCACAAACAAACGAGGAACTTTTTTTGGCGGAAGGTGCAAGATTCGCGCACCAAGACACCGAGGCGCCGTCCATGGTGAGGGGGTGAGACACGGTGAGGGGGAGAGACACGGTGAGGGGGAGAGACACGGTGAGGGGTAAGACACGGTGAGGGGGAGAGGGGTAAGACACGGTGAGGGGAGACACGGTGAGGGGACACGGTGAGGGGTGAGACACGGTGAGGGGTGAGACACGGTGAGGGGGAGAGACACGGTGAGGGGTGAGACACGGTGAGGGGGAGAGGGGTAAGACACGGTGAGGGGGAGAGACACGGTGAGGGGGAGAGGGGTAAGACACGGTGAGGGGTGAGACACGGTGAGGGGTGAGACACGGTGAGGGGAGAGGGTAAGACACGGTGAGGGGGAGAGACACGGTGAGGGGGAGAGGGGTAAGACACGGTGAGGGGTGAGACACGGTGAGGGGTGAGACACGGTGAGGGGTGAGACACGGTGAGGGGGAGAGACACGGTGAGGGGTGAGACACGGTGAGGGGTGAGACACGGTGAGGGGGTGAGACACGGTGAGGGGTGAGAGACACGGTGAGGTGAGACACGGTGAGGGGTGAGACACGGTGAGGGGGAGAGACACGGTGAGGGGGAGAGACACGGTGAGGGGGAGAGACACGGTGAGGGGGAGAGGGGTAAGACGCGTGAGGCTTGGAGGGTTTGCTGTGGTTCACTTCCTGTGGTTCACTTCCTGTGGCTCACTTCCTGTTGTTCACTTCATGTGGCTCACTTCCTGTTGTTCACTTCCTGTTGTTCACTTCCTGTGGCTCACTTCCTGTGGCTCACTTCCTGTTGTTCACTTCCTGTGGCTCACTTCCTGTGGCTCACTTCCTGTTGTTCACTTCCTGTGGCTCACTTCCTGTGGCTCACTTCCTGTGGCTCACTTCCTGTTGTTCACTTCCTGTGGCTCACTTCCTGTGGCTCACTTCCTGTGGTTCACTTCCTGTCCTCGGACCAGTGGAAACAGGACGTGGGTCCCAGCTCCTTCCCAGCCTGAGCCAGTGAGGCCCCGCCCACTTCAGAGGATCCATCAACGTCTCCTCTGACCTCAATGGAGATGACATAACAGGACGTATCCCACAATGCACCAGCAGTGATGTGTTCACGCATCATGTGACCACGATGTGTGTTCCAGGTATTTTGTTTCAACACTGTTGACGTTCCAGATAATTCCATGTTGTGACTCTGGAGCGTCGATATTCCCCCTGAGGTCATCTGCTGCTTTCCTCTCCTGAGGATCTCGACATCTACAGGACGGGTTGGCGGGTTGTTTGTGTTGTTGTTTGTGTTGTTGCTTGTGACGCGTGTTCGTGGTCCCGGAGGATGGAAACCTTGTGCGCCAGCAGCTGGTCACATGTCCTCAAACCACTGGCTGTGGTGACCCCCTGACTTTAAGTTCTCACCTATCAAGTCAGATATCTCATCATCGTCCCCATGGCAACGCAGACCGTCTCCCACGGTCACTCATGGTCCCAAAGGATGCATCCTGGTTCCCCTCAGCTTCCCTTCAGCACCATGAGAGAACACAAGAACACATTTCATGTTGTAGTTGGTCCTTTACGTGAGAGAGGGGAAAGATGGAACCCGTCTCCCTCCCGCCCTCTTGTTTACATCCTAATAAAGACATTTTATAGAATTATAGTCTCAATCAATACGTCTGAACTCTCTGGACCGCTGTCCTTCTGTACACATGGACTGATTGATAAATGTTGTCTCAAAAGTTAAACCGTGCTTTTGTATGACAGCGTGTGATGATTAGAAAATAACTTTTCCAATGCCGTTGTTCTCTCAATCGTTCCCACAACCGGAAGTACGCCACGTTTATTTTTTATATTGACAGGAGAAGCTTTTATTTTGTAATCAGCGGCGGGAAAAGGCTTTTATTTTGTATTCAGCGGCGGGAGAAGCTTTTATTTTGTATTCAGCGGTGAGAGAAGCTTTTATTTTTATTTAGTGGCGGGAGGAGCTTTTATTTTGTATTCAGCGGCGGGATAAACTTTTATTTTGTATTCCGCGGCAGGAGAAGCTTTTATTTTGTAATCAGCGGCGGGAAAATGCTTTTATTTTGTAATCAGCGGCGGGGAAAGGCTTTTATTTTGTATTCAGCGGCGGGAGAAGCTTTTATTTTGTATTCCGCGGCAGGAGAAGCTTTTATTTTTATTTAGTGGTGGGAGGAGCTTTTATTTTGTATTCAGCGGCGGGAGAAGCTTTTATTTTGAATTCCGCGGCGGGAGAAGCTTTTATTTTTATTTAGTGGCGGGAGGAGCTTTTATTTTGTATTCCGCGGCAGGAGAAGCTTTTATTTTTATTTAGTGGCGGGAGGAGCTTTTATTTTGTATTCAGCGGCGGGAGAAGCTTTTATTTTGTATTCCGCGGCAGGAGAAGCTTTTATTTTTATTTAGTGGTGGGAGGAGCTTTTATTTTGTATTCAGCGGCGGGAGAAGCTTTTATTTTGTATTCCGCGGCGGGAGAAGCTTTTATTTTTATTTAGCGTCGGGAGAAGCTTTTATTTTTATTTAGTGGCGGGAGGAGCTTTTATTTTGTATTCCGCAGCAGGGAGAAGCTTTTATTTTTATTTAGTGGCGGGAGGAGCTTTTATTTTGTATTCAGCGGCGGGAGAAGCTTTTATTTTGTATTCCGCAGCGGTAGAAGCTTTTATTTTTATTTAGTGGCGGGAGGAGCTTTTATTTTGTATTCAGCGGCGGGAGAAACTTATATTTTGTATTCCGCGGCAGGAGAAGCTTTTATTTTGTAATTAGCGGTGGGAAAAGGCTTTTATTTTGTATTCAGCGGCGGGAGAAGCTTTTATTTTGTATTCCGCGGCAGGAGAAGCTTTTATTTTTATTTAGTGGCGGGAGGAGCTTTTATTTTGTATTCAGCGGCGGGAGAAGCTTTTATTTTGTATTCCGCGGCGGGAGAAGCGTTTATTTTTATTTAGTGGCGGGAGGAGCTTTTATTTTGTATTCTGCGGCAGGAGAAGCTTTTATTTTTATTTAGTGGCGGGAGGAGCTTTTATTTTGTATTCAGCGGCGGGAGAAGCTTTTATTTTGTATTCCGCGGCGGGAGAAGCTTTTATTTTGTATTCCGCGGCGGTAGAAGCTTTTATTTTTATTTTGTGGCGGGAGGAGCTTTTATTTTGTATTCAGCGGTGGGATAAACTTTTATTTTGTATTCCGCGGCAGGAGAAGCTTTTATTTTGTAATCAGCGGCGGGAAAAGGCTTTTATTTTGTAATCAGCGGCGGGAAAAGGCTTTTATTTTGTATTCAGCGGCGGGAGAAGCTTTTATTTTGTATTCCGCAGCGGTAGAAGCTTTTATTTTTATTTAGTGGCGGGAGGAGCTTTTATTTTGTATTCAGCGGCGGGAGAAACTTATATTTTGTATTCCGCGGCAGGAGAAGCTTTTATTTTGTAATTAGCGGTGGGAAAAGGCTTTTATTTTGTATTCAGCGGCGGGAGAAGCTTTTATTTTGTATTCCGCGGCAGGAGAAGCTTTTATTTTTATTTAGTGGCGGGAGGAGCTTTTATTTTGTATTCAGCGGCGGGAGAAGCTTTTATTTTGTATTCCGCGGCGGGAGAAGCGTTTATTTTTATTTAGTGGCGGGAGGAGCTTTTATTTTGTATTCTGCGGCAGGAGAAGCTTTTATTTTTATTTAGTGGCGGGAGGAGCTTTTATTTTGTATTCAGCGGCGGGAGAAGCTTTTATTTTGTATTCCGCGGCGGGAGAAGCTTTTATTTTGTATTCCGCGGCGGTAGAAGCTTTTATTTTTATTTTGTGGCGGGAGGAGCTTTTATTTTGTATTCAGCGGTGGGATAAACTTTTATTTTGTATTCCGCGGCAGGAGAAGCTTTTATTTTGTAATCAGCGGCGGGAAAAGGCTTTTATTTTGTAATCAGCGGCGGGAAAAGGCTTTTATTTTGTATTCAGCGGCGGGAGAAGCTTTTATTTTGTATTCCGCGGCAGGAGAAGCTTTTATTTTTATTTTGTGGCGGGAGGAGCTTTTATTTTGTATTCAGCGGCGGGAGAAGCTTTTATTTTGTATTCCGCGGCAGGAGAAGCTTTTATTTTTATTTAGTGGCGGGAGGAGCTTTTATTTTGTATTCAGCGGCGGGAGAAGCTTTTATTTTGTATTCCGCGGCGGGAGAAGCTTATATTTTGTATTCCGCGGCGGTAGAAGCTTTTATTTTTATTTAGTGGCAGGAGGAGCTTTTATTTTGTATTCAGCGGCAGGAGAAGCTTTTATTTTGTATTCAGCGGCGGGAGAAGCTTTTATTTTGTATTCCTCGGCACTAGAAGCTTTTATTTTGTATTCAGCGGCAGGAGGAGCTTTTTTTTGTATTCCGCAGCGCTATAAGCTTTTTTTTGTATTCCGCAGCGCTATAAGCTTTTATTTTGTATTCAGCGGTGGGAGAAGCTTTTATTTTGTATTCAGCAGTGGGAGAAGCTTTTATTTTGTATTTCGCGGTGGGAAAAGCTTTTATTTTGTATTCATCGGCGCTATAAGCTTTTATTTTGTATTCCGCGATGCTACATCCGGTACGTCCGTTCGCTCGACACGCCTTGTTGACGGTGAATACCTGGGTGAGGGGGAGTGGGCTGCGCGAGCCCCCTGACGTCACGAGCTTACTTAAGGCCAGATAACGTCGCGGCTCCGCAGCAGAACCGTCTCCACCTCACGGTGTTTGTCTCCTGAGGACGAGCTCCAGAAACACAGAGATGGTGAGCGCGCGACATGTCGGTCGACGGTTAACGGGAGACGTTTTCTTCGCTAACACTAACTAATTGCTTAATGAGCCACTATGAGTAATACTTATCAATATGACGTTGTGCTGTAGGTTTTAAAGTCTTGTGAACTTGTCATTCAGATGCGGAACTTGTTTGTGCGTCAGGTGGAGCTCCACGCGTACTGGAGGAAACTGAAAACCTTCGTGAAGGTAACGTCACCGGAGCTAAATCGGCTAATCGAGGCACGCGGGGGGCGTCGCAGCGCGCGCGCACAACGCGTACGTCAACCTTGCAAGCGGTTGAAGAGGTGTCGCGGGATATTCATTGCTAATTGAAAATCGCAGACATGAGCGAAGGTTTCGAGAGACGCCGATTTAAATTTGTTTTAGTTTTTTATTGGCTTAACTGTCACGAGCGATGCGGACTTGCTAGTTCAGTAGCGCGTGAACAGCGCGCACTCAGTGAGCTGGATGCTGACCGGAAGTCTGGAAACCGTCCTGCAAAAATAATATAATATCTTAAGAGGAGTTGGCATCTCAAAAGAATCAGAATTCAGCTTTATTGGCCAATACTTAAAACATGTATTTATATAGTTACCATGTCAATACAAAATCAAAATATTGGGTTTCATTATTCTTAAATACTAAATCAATATATTGAACGCTTCTCATTATTTTGACATACTAAATCAATATATTGAACGCTTCTCATTATTTTGACATACTAAATCAATATATTGAACGCTTCTCATTATTTTGACGTACTAAATCAATATATTGAACGTTTCTCATTATTTTGATGTACTAAATCAATATATTGAGATCATTTCTCATTATTTTGATGTACTAAGTTAATATATTGAACGCTTCTCATTATTTTGATGTACTAAGTCAATATATTGAGATCATCTCTCATTATTTTGACGTACTAAACCAGAATCTGCTTTCTTGGCCATGTACGTGAGCACATACATGGAATTTGACTCTGGTTACACTTACACTCTTGACTTACATACATGGGTTTACAAATAACGGGATTGATATATAAAACAACATTAAAGACAACAGAATAGCAACACGTATGTACAATATAAAACTACAACCGTGACAATGAATTGGGGATGTTGGTGCAGAAAGAAAGCGGTGATGGAGCAAGTCCGTGGGTGATGAGTGACGGCAATGGGTTGAGTCAATATATTGAGATGACTTCTCATTATTTTGACATAATAAATCAATATATTGAGAGAGGGTCTCATTATTTTTGGTGTGTGTGTGTGTGTGTGTGTGTGTGTGTGTGTGTGTGTGTGTGTGTGTGTGTGTGTGTGTGTGTGTGTGTGTGTGTGTGTGTGTGTGTGTGTGTGTGTGTGTGTGTGTGTGTGTGTGTGTGTGTGTGTGTGTGTGTGTGTGTGTGTGTGTGTGTGTGTGTGTGTGTGTGTGTGTGTGTGTGTGTGTGTGTGTGTGTGTGTGTGTGTGTGTGTGTGTGTGTGTGTGTGTGTGTGGTGATTTTAAGTTAAAGCATCATTTACAAAGAAATGGGATGGGCCATGACATCGTGACTTTAGAAATGTATCATTCGCTCATTTCTTAGCGAAATAATTCACATAGTAATTAACTTTACATACTTTTTTTTTTATGAGGTGGTTATTTAATTGCATTTGTGTAAAGTTATTTCCTCTCACCAATGCAGACGCTGTCTCTCCAGCGGCAGATGATGGAAAACCTCATCATCGCCAAAGCCAGGCAGGATGCTGTATCCTTCACTACGTCCCTGTTGCTAGGCAGGTTTCCGAATCTCTAAATTCATCTTTCAGGAATGTGTGTTGCTTTATTCAGAGATTATGTCACACTGTCCCAGCTGAGAACATTGTCCCAGCTCTCCGAGGTGTGGACCTGTTGTAACTTTTAAAAGTCCTAATGATGGCTGGTTTAAGCTCGCAACACGCCTAGCTGACCAGTGTGAGGACCGCCATGTTGGATGTTTCCTTAACGTGTGGCGTGACTTCAGCTCCAGAGGAAGATGGAGGAGAGAAGACTGAGGCTGCAGGAGGAGGCCAACAGGTACAGACACGCCCACCTGATGAGGTCCTTCTGGCTTCAGCTTCTGATTTCATCCTCTACGCCAGTGGTCCCCAAACTACGGCCCGCGGGCCGAATCCGGCCCGCCTCCCCATTTGGACCGGCCCCCTGAACAATATCAGAGACGCGTTCCGATTTATTATTTTTTTCACCTGGCCCGCTGCCGTTGAGATTGCAGTGAGACGCAGAGAAAATGTGGAGTGGTGCTCTTCTTCGCAATAGAACATCTTTGATGGACGTGTCGCGTCTCGGCCAATCAGCGTTCAGATGTCCACAGCGTTTGGGAAGTTAGGTTAGCTTGAATGTTAGCCCGCTACATCTGCTGCTGTCACGCTGCACGGTGTAGCGATGCTAACAAAGTACCCGTACGTTAAACACGATGTGATTTAGCATATTTTTAGATCGATACTTCATTAAAAGAGCGATCAGAGCGCACGCTGCTCCGCTCCGTTAAATGATGTCTGCACGCGCAGCGCTCACAGCGAGTGGCACAGGTGAGCACATTCCCCCCCCCCCCCCCACCGGCCCTCCAGCAGGCAAGGCAAACGTTATATGGCCCTCTTAGGAAAAAGTTTGGGGACCCCTGCTCTACGCTATTAAAAAGAAGAAAATATGTATTTACATTAGTGTGTGAATCTGTTGAAGTGCATGTTATTAGTGTGTGAATCTGTTGAAGTGCATGTTATTAGCGTGTGAATCTGTTGAAGTGCATGTTATTAGTGTGTGAATCTGTTGAAGTGCATGTTATTAGCGTGTGAATCTGTTGAAGTGCATGTTATTAGTGTGTGAATCTGTTGAAGTGCATGTTATTAGCGTGTGAATCTGTTGAAGTGCATGTTATTAGTGTGTGAATCTGTTGAAGTGCATGTTATTAGCGTGTGAATCTGTTGAAGTGCATGTTATTAGCGTGTGAATCTGTTGAAGTGCATGTTATTAGTGTGTGAATCTGTTGAAGTGCATGTTATTAGCGTGTGAATCTGTTGAAGTGCATGTTATTAGCGTGTGAATCTGTTCCTCTGGTTGTTGCTCCAGGAGATTTTCAGCATCTGGAGCGATGACGGCCGAGGAGCAAGAGCAGCGCATCCTCTACACCAATGTGCTGGAATATGAGCAAGACCATGTGAGTTCATAACATGTATGTTGATAACATGTGAGTTCATAACATGTATGTTCATGACATGTACACTACCGTTCAAAAGTTTGGGATCACCCAGACAATTTCGTGTTTTCCATGAAAACTCACACTTTTATTTATCAAATGAGTTGCAAAATGTATAGAAAATATAGTCAAGACATTGACAAGGTTAGAAATAATGATTTGTATTTGAAGTATTAATTTTTTTCTTCAAACTTTGCTTTCGTCAAAGAATGCTCCTTTTGCAGCAATGACAGCATTGCAGACCTTTGGCATTCTAGCTGTTAATTTGTTGAGGTAATCTGTTGACATGTCACCCCACGCTTCCTGAAGCACCTCCACAAGTTGGATTGGCTTGATGGGCACTTCTTGCGGACCATACGGTCAAGCTGCTCCAACAACAGCTCAATGGGGTTGAGATCTGGTGACTGGCCACTCCATTACAGACAGCCAGCTGCCTGCTTCTTCCCTCAAGAGTTCTTCACAATGTGGAGGTGTGCTTTGGGTCATTGTCCTGTTGGAGGAGGACATTG
This sequence comes from Pseudoliparis swirei, assembly GCF_029220125.1. NCBI lineage: Eukaryota > Metazoa > Chordata > Actinopteri > Perciformes > Liparidae > Pseudoliparis > Pseudoliparis swirei. The sequence continues at coordinate 28,743,368 of NC_079393.1, forward strand.
GCTCCAATCAAGCGCTGCCCACAGGGTATGGCATGGCGTTGCAAAATGGAGTGATAGCCTTCCTTATTTAAAATCCCTTTTACCTGGTACAAATCTCCCACTTTCCCAGCACCAAAGCAGCCCCAGACCATCACATGACCTCCACCATGCTTGACAGATGGTGTCAGGCACTCTTCCAGCATCTTTTCACCTGTTCTGCGTCTCACAAATGTTCTTCTGTGTGATCCAAACACCTCAAACTTGGATTCATCTGTCCAGAACACCTTTTCCAATCATCTTCTGAGCAATGCCTGTGTTCTTTTGCCCATACCAATCTTTTCTTTTGATTGGCCAGTCTCAGATATGGCTTTTTCTTTGCCACTGCCTAGAAGGCCAGCATCCCGGAGTCGCCTCTTCACTGTCGACGTTGACACTGGCGTTTTGCGGGTACCATTTAAAGAAGCTGCCAGTTGAGGACCTGTGAGGCGTCTATTTCTCAAACTAGAGACTCTAATGTACTTGTCTTCTTGCTGAGTTGTGCACGGGGCCTCCACTTCTCTTTCTGCTCTGGTTAGAGCCCGTTGGTGCTGTTCTCTGAAGGGAGTAGTACACACCGCTGGAGGACATTTTCAGTTTCTTTGCAATTTCTCGCATGGAATAGCCTTCATTTCTAAGAACAAGAATAGACTGGCGAGTTTCACATGAAAGTTCTTTTTTTCTGGCCATTTTGAGAGTCTTATCGAACCCACACATGTGATGCTCCAGATAATCAACTAGCTCAAAGGAAGGCCAGTTGTATAGCTTCTCTCATCAGCAAAACAGTTTTCAGCTGTGCTAACATAATTGCACAAGGTTTTTCAAGGGTTTTCTAATCATCCATTTGTCTTCTAAGGCGATTAGCAAACACAATGTACCATTAGAACACTGGAGTGATAGTTGCTGGAAATGGGCCTCTATACACCTCTGGAGATATTTCATTAGAAACCAGACGTTTCCACCTAGAATAGTCATTTACCACATTAACAATGTATAGAGGGTATTTCTGATTGATTTAATGTTATCTTCATTGAAAAAAACAATGCTTTTCTTTGAAAAATAAGGACATTTCTAAGTGATCCCAAAGTTTTGAACGGTAGTGTATGTTCATGACATGTATGTTCACATGTATGTTCATGACATGTATGTTCATGACATGTGAGTTCATAACATGTATGTTCATGACATGTATGTTCACATGTATGTTCATGATGTGTATGTTCACATGTATGTCCATGACATGTATGTTCATAACATTCAAATGAATCCATCAGCATGTGTAACTCTTAATTGGTTTCCTAATTGGACCGTGTGTCTTTAGGATTGGCCCAAACTGTGGAAAGCCAACATGAGGAAGAACCCCGAGGACGACTCGCTGGTCTCGGGTCTCGTCTGCTACCTGCTCAGGTAACTGAAGCATGACCACGTGACCTCTGCTGTAACCTGTGGTCACGTGTGGCCAGTCCTGTCCCCCTCTGGAAGGAGCATGTTTGAGTCTAGTCGGGATTTATTGTTAACAAATAATTATTTTAGTCATTTATTGACCAAAAGTCTTTATATGCAACATTTTTAGTATAGTGTTGCCAATATTAGGAAAAACCTAAATTGAGGCTCCACGTGCTCTACGTATTGTAATATTTATGTTTAGTGTTACGTTGTTTAGTCTTACGTTGTTTAGTGTTACGTTGTTTAGTGTTACGTTGTTTAGTGTTACGTTGTTTAGTGTTACGTTGTTTAGTGTTACGTTATTCAGTGTTACGTTGTTTAGTTTTACGTTGTTTAGTGTTACGTTGTTTAGTGTTACGTTGTTTAGTTTTACGTTGTTTAGTGTTACGTTGTTTAGTGTTACGTTGTTTAGTTTTACGTTGTTTAGTGTTACGTTGTTTAGTGTTACGTTGTTTAGTGTTACGTTGTTTAGTGTTACGTTATTCAGTGTTACGTTTAGTTTTACGTTGTTTAGTGTTACGTTATTCAGTGTTACGTTATTCAGTGTTACGTTTAGTGTTACGTTGTTTAGTGTTACGTTGTTTAGTGTTACATTATTCAGTATTACGTTATTCAGTTTTACGTTTAGTGTTACGTTGTTTAGTGTTACGTTATTCAGTGTTACGTTATTCAGTGTTACGTTTAGTGTTACGTTGTTTAGTGTTACGTTGTTTAGTGTTACGTTTAGTGTTACGTTGTTTAGTGTTACGTTGTTTAGTGTTACGTTATTCAGTGTTACGTTGTTTAGTGTTACGTTGTTTAGTGTTACGTTATTCAGTGTTACGTTATTCAGTGTTACGTTTAGTGTTACGTTGTTTAGTGTTACGTTATTCAGTATTACGTTATTCAGTTTTACGTTTAGTGTTACGTTGTTTAGTGTTACGTTATTCAGTGTTACGTTATTCAGTGTTACGTTTAGTGTTGCGTTGTTTAGTGTTACGTTATTCAGTGTTACGTTTAGTGTTACGTTGTTTAGTGTTACGTTATTCAGTGTTACGTTTAGTGTTACGTTGTTTAGTGTTACGGTGTTTAGTGTTACGTTGTTTAGTGTTGCGGTGTTTAGTGTTACGTTGTTTAGTGTTACGTTGTTTAGTGTTATGTTGTTTAGTGTTACGTTATTCAGTGTTACGTTGTTTAGTGTTACGTTGTTTAGTGTTACGTTGTTTAGTGTTACGTTATTCAGTGTTACGTTGTTTAGTGTTACGTTGTTTAGTTTTACGTTGTTTAGTGTTACGTTATTCAGTGTTACGTTATTCAGTGTTACGTTGTTTAGTGTTACGTTATTCAGTATTACGTTATTCAGTTTTACGTTGTTTAGTGTTACGTTGTTTAGTGTTACGTTGTTTAGTGTTACGTTGTTTAGTGTTACGTTATTCAGTGTTACGTTATTCAGTGTTACGTTTAGTGTTACGTTGTTTAGTGTTACGTTATTCAGTGTTACGTTATTCAGTGTTACGTTGTTTAGTGTTACGTTGTTTAGTGTTACGTTGTTTAGTGTTACGTTATTCAGTGTTACGTTTAGTGTTACGTTGTTTAGTGTTACGTTGTTTAGTGTTACGTTGTTCAGTGTTACGTTGTTTAGTGTTGCATTGTTTAGTGTTGCGTTGTTTAGTGTTACGTTGTTTAGTGTTACGTTGTTTAGTGTTACGTTGTTTAGTGTTACGTTGTTTTGTGTTACGTTGTTTAGTGTTACGTTGTTTAGTGTTACGTTGTTTAGTGTTGCGTTGTTTAGTGTTACGTTGTTTAGTGTTACGTTGTTTAGTGTTACGTTGTTTAGTGTTACGTTGTTTAGTGTTGCGTTGTTTAGTGTTACGTTGTTTAGTGTTACGTTATTCAGTGTTACGTTATTCAGTGTTACGTTGTTTAGTGTTACGTTGTTTAGTGTTACGTTGTTCAGTGTTGCGTTGTTCAGTGTTGCGTTATTCAGTGTTACGTTGTTTAGTGTTACGTTGTTTTGTGTTGCATTGTTTAGTGTTACGTTGTTTTGTGTTGCATTGTTTAGTGTTGCATTGTTTAGTGTTACGTTGTTTTGTGTTGCATTGTTTAGTGTTGCGTTGTTTAGTGTTACGTTGTTTAGAGTTACGTTATTCAGTGTTACGTTGTTCAGTGTTACGTTGTTTTGTGTTGCATTGTTTAGTGTTACGTTGTTTAGAGTTACGTTATTCAGTGTTACGTTGTTCAGTGTTGCATTGTTTAGTGGTGCGTTGTTTAGTGTTACGTTATTCAGTGTTACGTTGTTTTGTGTTGCATTGTTTAGTGGTGCGTTGTTTAGTGTTACGTTATTCAGTGTTGCGTTGTTTAGAGTTACATTGTTCAGTGTTGCGTTGTTTTGTGGTGCGTTGTGTTGTGTTGAGGCCGACTCAGTTTTGCTCGCTTGTCAACATGTTGGTTCAGACTAGTTTTGCTGAGTGTTTCTATAAACACGTCAATCAAGTGGTTATATCAGGTGTGTTTGTTCGGCCTTCCTCGGGCCACATCCAGGGTGGACTAACGTGTGTCCTCTATCCTTGTGTCCTCAGCCGGGCGGACCACCCAGTGGTGAAGCTGTTGAGGAAGCACCAGTACCGGGTCTACAACCGGCTCTACCCCATCGTCAGTAAAGCCCTCCCCCACAGCCCTTCACTGCCGCTCAGGCATTCCTGCAGCAGCCACAACCTGCTTCATCCAGGTAGGGGGCGGAGCCACAAGTGTTCAGTGAGGTGGGTTGTAGTGGGTTCTCGTTTATCTCGTGGACTTTCTCACGATGGGGAATTGCCTCGATGACACCACGTCTGTCAGTGGCTGCTGGGGCCCCGCCCCCTCTTACCATCACAGATACTTCTCGTTTTCTTCCCGTGAAGAAACTATAGCTCCCTCAGCTTCTCTAGCTTGGATTGTCTGCGTCACGGTTTGGTCCTCAATGGAACAGAGGAACACTAAAATAGTGCCGGTAGAAGTCTGAGATGTAGATTTCCCGTGGTTCCGTCGGGGTTTTTGAGCGTCGTTAAAAACGAAAGTAAAACGAAAGAAAAGCTCAAACGCTCTAATAAATAATCCAGCTCAGCTTAAATGACTCGTGGACATGTGGAGCTCCCAACACGGAAGCTGAGTTGTATTCACGCTGCCGTTGACCACAGAGACCCCGACGAGGCCGACCAGGGCCAGCAGCGTCGGCGGCCACAGCTTCACCGCGGGCCTGTCGCCCTCCCCCTCGCCCTCTCACGACCTGCACGCCGCCTCCGACGACGAGGAGGAAGGGGAGGAGCCTCACGAGCTGGCCAACGTGGATCGGGAGAACTCGTTCGAGGACCTGGAGCACTTCCTGACCCAGTTGGACTGGGCCCCGGTCCACTGCGGCGGCGGCGCCGACCCCGGCTTTGAATCTGAGCTGACCTTCGACCCCTCCATGCAGCCGGAGCAGGACGAGGACAACGTGCAGCAGCTGGAGACGAGGGCGCTGACGGAGCACCTGAAGGTCGTCGTCAAGGACATTCACATTGCAATCGGTGAGCGCGAGGACAGAATGCTACATTAAGCTGTAAGAATGGAGGTTGATGCATATTTGTGTTTCAGATCAGCTTCTGTCTCTGTGCTTGCTGTCCTTCGAGTGTCTGAACACCGCCAGCTCCAAAGACCTGGTCCTCGCCAGCATCGAGGAGGCCTTCTTCACGCCGCTGTGGAGCGCCCTGGTGGCTCTGTTCAGGTACTGCAGCCTTCACCCAGCTGAAACATCATGTTATGTTTCTTACTGCTTTTGCAACTCAAAATGATAATCGGCACCTTCAGTTGGATCGAGACCTGGATTAGAGTATCGAGGCCCACATTGTGCAACCAAGGGCTCAAGCGTAGCACGGCGAAGCTTTCCTCTTCATCCTCATTCTGCAGTAACACTGTCGAAAGCTTCATCTTCATGCACACAAGCGGTGGGCCGTGACGGGGAGGCTGTGCCAAAGGCTCCATGTTTGTTTACTTTCAAACATTCTGCAACATATTTCACTTGAATTTATCTGACTTTTAAAAGTGGTAACATCTGAATGCCTGAGGTGTTCACACCAGGTACGGCTTTGAGGTGACGCCAGTTAAAAGGCAACCAGATACAAATCAGAGAATCTACAATTTGATACGATTAGTTATGTGTAAACCAGGTGCAGACCAACTGTCACACACCTGTTCTCCTCAGCTGGGCGTCGGGGTGTCTGTTCAGTTCAATCACATCATCACTCTAGAACCGTCTTTACAGTAATAATATCCGGGAAGTCTCAGGGTTTTTTTTCATTGTGTGTGTGTGTGTGGTGACCTGTGTGTGTGGCAGTGATGCTCCATTCCTTTTCAATACTCGTATTGTTTCTTATTGATTTAGTGAGAAGAGAAAAACCAGTTAATTTAAACACGTCATTAATTTAATGTAAACAAATGAAGTGTTTAAATGTTTAAATAACTTTAGTTGACTTAACTATCAATGCCAACAACAAGTGTACCTGTAGAGCCTTCCTCTCCCTACAGGTGACCGGCCTACAGCCACATGGCTGCTTGTTCATGTGTATTAAAGCTCTTCCTGCTGACTCCTCAGGAAGGTCCACAGGGAGCGGGAGCAGGCCTTCCAGGAGGGCGTGAGGCTGTATCGGGACGCCTCGCCCGCGGCCTTCGGCGTCCCCTTGAAACTGTTCCCCGGAGACCCCGGCGCGCTGCAGGGTTCCTACCCCTACGAGTCCGCCGTGCAGGAGCTCAAGCTGCTGCTCAGAGACTGCTGCCCGCAGAGGAAGCTGGAGTGTATTGGTGAGTCAGATATTTAAACGTCTTCCAGACCTGTTGGAGTCGTGTGACATCACCAATTGTTTGGATGTATTTTTACAAACGTATCTCAATTCAACTTTGATGTGACATTCTGTTTGACTTCAGTGACAGCTCTATATTATAACGTCTTTCATGAGTCGCATGTTCTTCATGGGGCGCTGCAGCTGTTGCCTGAGGTTTCATGTCTCCTGCTGATGTTTCATTGCAGTTCGGACGTTGCGGCTGATCTGTGCCTGCGCTGAGGACTACAGGTGCCTTCACCAGGTGGACTCCTCCCCCAAAACAGCCGCCATGTGAGTGGATCATCGGCTGTGTCTCTCCCTCACTGGGGGTTTCTACAACCGTAAAATAAAACCTGTGGCATTACAAGTGTTGGAGAGCTTTGCAGGACTGCCGAGGGTTGCGTCATCCTTTTACGTGAAGTCCTCCAATCCCTCATTAACCTCTTCCACTCCACCCCCATTTTCGAGCAAAAACGCCTAAAATGATCTGACGAAATTAAAATGGCTGTAGTTTCTGAACCCCTCTGAATAAATTTATCAATGAAGGCTTTCTAGAAAAATTACCCTTGTGATTACTTGTGAAAGTGTCAAAAATCCTTTAGGTCATACAGAAACAGAGCAGTGGGCCTTTGAAGTCAGTAAAAATGTAAGATGTTTGTCCGCCTAAAATAAAAAAGTATATTTCAGTATAAATAACTCCCTGTGACTGTATCTGTACAGGAAAAGGACAGTATAGGTGTGTAACTGCACTAGTACTAAACACCTGCTTCAAATTTGAAGAGGATAGGACAAAGTATGACCATCCTACATTGTTTTTCATGAAAAGATCCAGGCGGAGCTCCAAAAAGGACATTTGCAGACTCCAAATGCTCACATGGTACCCAAATGATATAAGACACTGAAGGTGTTTTCCTTTACATGTTGATATGTTTCAACATATACCAATGTAAAGAACTGTAATATCACTGCAAAATATAACTTTTACTCAAAAAAAAAAGAAAGCCGTAAGTCTCCTCTCGAGTAGACGAAGGGATTGACAAGTCTAACCTAACTGTTACTAATAAAATGTAGTCAAACAAAAACGGAGCAAATCACCGTGTTCATGGCCCGGCAAAGACAGCGCGGTCTCCTGGCTTCAACACGTTACTGTCAGGGAAGACACAGCGCACCAAAAAAAAAGTTTTTTTGTAAAACTTTTTACCTTTTCTGATTCCTCTAGCTCTTTGCTAACTTCCGCTAGTACTTCCGCTAATACCTCCGCTAATACATCTACTTAGAAAGTGTATTCTGTACGTTTTCTCCGTCGAAATGTTGCAAGACCCGACTTGCTGCATTGATCGCGACTTTAGATATTGTGTGTTTGGGCTCCTCTTGTGAAAAATTATTACGAAATAAAAGAAAATGTATATGTTCTTTGCAAAGATGAGGATGTGTTGAATGCTGGGATACCAAACATGCCCATGTTTATTGACGTGGTCTGCGTGAGCGAGCCGTTTAAAGGGAAGGGGAGGGGCTTAAGGACGCCGGCGTCCTCAGTGGAGTGGAAGAGGTTAAACTTCAAAATAAGAGTCTGTGTTGACTCTGTGCTCATCGGGAGTTAAAGTCCAGTGGAAGTACCCAAACAAGAACTCTGCCCTGTCGGGTCTCATCGGTGCCCAGTCCCCCCCCCCCCCTTCCAGGCCTCTCAGTGGGTCGTCCTGTCTGGTTGTTAAACAGACAGGACGACAAGTTTGGTGGAATTCCTGATGAGTCTAGGGCTGCAACAACGAATCGATAAAATCGATTATTAAAATAGTTGGCAACGAATTTCATTATCGATTCGTTGTGTCACGCGATTCTTACGGCGCTCAATAAGTCACGGAGTATAAACAAAGTAGATTTGAGCGCAGAGCGGCGCAGGAGAAACAAGAGAGAGTGAGAGACGGAACGCTGCGTTGTGAGAGCCAATCAGCGCTGAGCTGCTCCTCTGTTGATGAATCTAATTGGCTGCTGCTGCTCACGTGGCGCTGGATGCGGAAGTCCTTCACGTAGTCGGAGACATTCACGGAGCTGAGTGCGCCTCCGGGTGACGACATGACTCCAGACACCAGGGCGCTACATGTCACGACGTGTGGCATTTCCACAAGAGGATAACGTAGAAAACGTGGTTATTTATTCCGTGGCGGATAGCGGAAAATATTTTTCCACGGAGATAAGCCACGCCCCCACTCGCTGTGAGCTGCGCGTGCAGACATCATTTAACGGAGCGGAGCAGCGCGTGCGCTCTGATCGCTCTTTTAATGAAGGATCGATACTAAAAATATGCTAAATCACATCGTGTTTAACGTACGGTACTTTGTTAGCATCGCTACACCGTGCAGCGTGACAGCAGCAGATGTAGCGGACTAACATTCAAGCTAACCTAACTTCCCAAACGCTGTGGACATCTGAACGCTGATTGGCCGAGACGCGACACGTCCATCAAAGATGTTTTATTGTGAAGAAGAGCACCACTCCACATTTTTTCCGCGTCTCACTGCAATCTCAACGGCAGCGGGCCAGGTGAAAAAAATAATAAATCGGAACGCGTCTCTGATATTGTTCAGGGGGCGGGGCCACATGGGGACCACTGCTCACGAGAGGAACGCTGTCAGTCTGTTTGTGACGGTTCATCACCATGCTGACCAGTGAACAGGTTCATCACCATGGTGACCAGTGAACAGGTTCATCACCATGGTGACCAGTGGGTCTCCAGGACCTTTCCATGACTTTAAACCACATTTCCATGATTAAACATTTTGTGAAAACTCTGTCTATACGTGACAAAGTGAGAAGATGTAGTATTTAAAATAACAATGAGAATTCCAAAGCATACCGTATATATACCGTGTAAATTAACATTTGAATGAAACAAATTTGCAATACTTTTCCAAATAGTTTGGGATTTTATTTTTTCCACTTACTTTTCTAGGCCTGCTAATAGCCATTTAAAAATTCCATGACTTTTCCAGGTTTTCCATGACCGTACGGGCCCTGTTTTGAATAAAGGGTTGAAAATCAAAGTTTTTTTATCCGATTAATCGATTATCAAAATAATCGTTAGTTGCAGCCCTAGATGAGTCCCACGGAGGCTCAGTGGGTCACGGCAGCCATTGTTGTGACTGCGTTGTGGAGACTCGCATGTTTGTTCATTGGTTTGACAAAGTTTGACTAAAAACGGTTTCCTCTGCATCCTTTTGTGTTTCAACGTGGGGAGCTGAGAGAGAGAGGGGGGGAGAGAGAGAGAGAGGGAGATCTTCTGGGTTTCACTCTTTACAAACACCAGTATCGGGGAACAAATCCTGTTCATCTGATATCTTGGCTCCACTTGGTTCTCTTCTTGTGTAGGTCCTCTCTCTCTGTGTCCGCCTGTCTCTCACGCGACGTGAACACAGTTGTTTGTGTGTCACTGTGGACTCAGGAATGCAGATGTGTGTCTTAAAGCTCAACATCTGTTTGTTGACGACCCGCTCTGGGAATACGAGCTCGTCATTTCCCAATAATAATAACATCATAATCCAGATGCAATAAAACTGTTCAGGGGGATCATCAGGGCCTCCGATGCACCACTGAATGATTTTCTTCTGATTTAAGGCCAATGTGCAACTGCACATTTTATTTGTCCCTCGTACGCTCGTGGAAAAGTACTGGACTTCTAAAATGGTTATTTCACCATGTGGATGAACCTGTTCATTGGCCATGTGGATGAACCTGTTCATTGGTCATGAGGATGAACCTGTTCATTGGTCATGTGGATGAACCTGTTCATTGGTCATGAGGATGAACCTGTTCATTGGTCATGTGGATGAACCTGTTCATTGGTCATGAGGATGAACCTGTTCATTGGTCATGTGGATGAACCTGTTCATTGGTCATGTGATGAACCTGTTCATTGGTCATGTGATGAACCTGTTCATTGGTCATGAGGATGAACCTGTTCATTGGTCATGGGGATGAACCTGTTCATTGGTCATGAGGATGAACCTGTTCATTGGTCATGTGGATGAACCTGTTCATTGGTCATGAGGATGAACCTGTTCATTGGTCATGTGGATGAACCTGTTCATTGGTCATGTGGATGAACCTGTTCATTGGTCGTGTGGATGAACCTGTTCATTGGTCATGAGGATGAACCTGTTCATTGGTCATGTGGATGAACCTGTTCATTGGCCATGTGGATGAACCTGTTCATTGGTCATGTGGATGAACCTGTTCATTGGTCATGTGATGAACCTGTTCATTGGTCATGTGGATGAACCTGTTCATTGGTCATGAGGATGAACCTGTTCATTGGTCACCATGAGGATGACCCCTGTCCATTGGTCACCATGGGGATGACCTCTGTCCATTGGTCACCATGAGGATGAACCTGTTCATTGGTCACCATGAGGATGACCCCTGTCCATTGGTCGTGTGGATGAACCTGTTCATTGGTCGTGTGGATGAACCTGTTCATTGGTCACCATGAGGATGACCCCTGTCCATTGGTCACCATGGGGATGACCTCTGGTTAGATACAGGTTGACTGTGTTCTCGGGTCCGATCCCAGTCGTGAGTGAGTCTTGTGTTTCAATGCATTCCGGCTTCTCCCCTCTTCCACTGTAGTTTATAATGTACTCTCCCCCCCCCCCCTCTCTCTATCTTTTCATTGTCCTCTCTGCCGTGGTTTACTTTGGTCCGGTCTTTGTCCTCATTGGTTCTTCTTTGTCCACGTCCCTTTCTTTCCTCTCTGCCATTGTGCTGCTAAATGGTCACCACTTGCCCCACTGCATTCTGGTCATTAAGAACCTCTCTGATCTTTGTTGTTGACGTCCTCCCCTTTGGAGTTGGACCCATAATGGAGTCCAATCTTCTCACGACATCAGTATTCATGTGGGAATGGTGCACTTTACACTTGGAATGCCGTGACTCCGGTTTAAAAAAGAGGATCGATGTCTTGTGTTTACAGCGGTCAACTCACAAGGTGTGTGTGTGTACGCGTGTTTGTGCGTGTCCGTCTGTCCTTATATGTGTGTGTATGTGTGGGTGGTCCTGTGCACACCTTCCAGAACCCTGCAGGAGGAAAGTTTCCACTGACTCTCCCTGTTAGCCTCTGCGTGTGAGTCCTGATAAACAAACGGTCACCATCTACACACACACACACACACAGAATGATATCCGTCTGTCATCATCTCCATGGCAGCAGCTCTTGGGGAGAGGCAGCGCTCTGTCGTTTCCCTCCTGAACGTCCCTGGGGAGTCCACGCCGTCTCCCTCATGTACTTCTGTTCTTCCTCGCTGACTCTCCGCCCTCTTCCTCCTCTCCGTCAGCGGCGCCGACGACCTGCTGCCCATCCTGTCCTTCGTGGCCCTGCGGTGCCAGTGTCCTCAGCTGGTGTCCGAATGCGCCGCGCTGGAGGAGTTCATTCACGAAGGGTGAGTCACCGCGCCGGGGAGAAGACGGCGGAACCGCCAACTCCTTTTTTTTATTAGTTTGCACCAAATGCAGAAAGGTTTGTCGTAATTTTGGACCCGTCGGCCATGTCGCAGAAGAAGCTGTCGAATGGCCGTGAGCTCGGTGACGTCACACACGTAAACAAGAACCATGACGACGGTGAGGAAAATACTGACATGTGAACCAGTGTCACAGGATGAGTGCAGAATTAAAAAGTGATGGAGGAAGGAGTCCCAGATGGAGGCGCAGCAATATAGAAGGCCCTGTCTCCCAGACAGAGTGTGTGTGGGGGGGGGGGGGAGCTGTCTGCAGATCTGAGGGAGACGTTGTGATGGGATGTGTTGAGTGATTTGAGGTTGAAGATGATGATGATGGTTTCAGATCTGTCTCTGTTGAGTTTGAGGGGGTTGGCGTGCATCCAGGTCTTTATATCGGTGATGCTGGAGCCGGTCGTGGGCGTGGTGGATGTGGTGGAGATGTGAAGCTGTGTGTCGTCGGCGTAGCGGTGAAAGTGGAGACCGTGGTGGCTTATGATGTTGCCAAGGGCGGAGCAAGTAAATGAAGAGGGGGCCGAGTACTGAACCTTGGGGGACACCTTGGGTTGCTTCGGTGCGTCGTAGTCCAGATGTTTTTGCCAAGTTTCAGGGAGGCGGAAGATATCACGGTTGTTCCCTGTAATTAATTCGTTGATGGCCTTTTGTTGCTTAGTGACCAGATGTTGAACAGAGGAGTGTTTTGTGATGGTGCGTGGACGGCACAGCGCTCTGGTGGCAGGCGGCTACACGCCTAAAGTTAGCTTGCACAATACTCGTCACCGACTGAACGCCGTATCGCAGTCGGAGAGGCAGGAACATGGAATCATCACCTTCTGGGAAGTAAACATACGAGACGTTTGGTCCGGCTTTACACATTTACATGAAGGTCAATTACATTCATTTGAATGTGTGCTGGGTTTCACGTTAAAATCGGATAACCCTAATTTGCGAAAGAATTGAATTCCTTGAATGGTGACATCATCTCTAAACACACAACAGAAGACGGACCTGCAGCTAAAGAGACGGATATGTTTCTGAGGAGATGGTTACATCACGCTGAGTGTCGTTGCATGAGAGTTCAGGCCACACCCAACGAGGTGGACCCACGGACACGGAGCCAGGAGATCTGGTTAGATTGTGGCCCAGGAATGTCAGGACTTCTGGGATTTGGTCTTTTCTCCTCCATAAAAACCACTTGATGTTCCTGTGGTTGAGAGGTGGAGGAAGGAGGGGGAGATCTACTCGCAGGCTGGCAAAGATTGTCTGGCAATGAGTGTCTGCAGTTTTTAGAAAACTTTCTTAAAAAAATCCACTTAAAATATTGATAGAAATAATCGTATAATGTTATCAAGAGAAATCCTTTTATAACTGAAGGAGGTAGTTTGGTCCTTTTTGTTGTTCAGACCTACAATGAACATATAAATTAGATTCTCCAGCAGTTTAAATATAACTTGAGTTTAATCTGAGATCCGTCTTCAGCTGCAGCGTCCAATCAGAGAGCACTAAGGGGGCGTGTCCAGCATTAAAACACTCCCTGGACGCCCGCTGGCTCCTCGATCCCCCGAGCGGCCCACGGCCTCGTCCACGTCTGTCCCGTGTCCAGAAGAGGCGCCGGGTCCTTTTACTTCCTGTGGTGGAAACGTCGTTCAGGGAAATGAATCACTTGTTTATCTTTTCTGTTCTTGTTTGTTTGCAGTCGGGTTTTGTTTATTCCACATGAAACCGTTTGTGTTTGGTCCGGTGTCTGAAAGCTCAGAGTCTCCCAACCAGCTGACGGACTTCTCGTCTCCTCCAGCTATCTGATTGGAGAGGAGGGCTACTGCCTGACCTCCCTGCAGAGCGCCTTGGCCTACATCGAGTCGCTGCACACGGGGGGAGCTCCTGCAGACAACAACCCCTTCTGACCAGGTAAACGACAACAACCCCTTCTGACCAGGTAAACAACAACAACCCCTTCTGACCAGGTAAACAACCCCTTCTGACCAGGTAAACGACCAGGTAAACAACCCTTCTGACCAGGTAAACGACCAGGTAAACAACCCTTTCTGACCAGGTAAACACTCGGCTGACCTTTCAGTGCCCTGGGCTTCTCTGTGGGGTACCAGGTTATGGGATGACAGAAAGCTTCAATACTTTGTTTTTGTCTGATTAATGCATTCAAAAGATACTCTGAAAATATTGGTTGTTTACTAGAATGTTCATTTCTGTTGAGACGAAACAAGACGCAGGAGAAGCTAAGTTTCACTTTAAAACAGCCGTCCTTATTATTATTATTAGGGTCCGATTTACTTGACATTTGTCACACATGTCCACTTGAACCTGCTCTCCAAAAATGGCTTTGACCCATAAGCTCCGCCTACTTAGATTTTGGGGGCGTGTCTTATTTTTCAATGCTCATGACTTCAACACCCTTGGGACTAGTCACTCCAAACCTGCAGTATATGTGCACATTGCATCCTGGAACCTGCAAAACAAATCGTGTGCGACTTAAAGAATAGGGGGCGCGACAATAAGTCACCAAAGTTGGGCTTTTTTGCCTTTTTTTGCTTGTATTTGTCTTTTTTTGCAGTTATACATTTACAGATTTCTCCCATAAAACTTGTCCGAATCGACTTCACTCTTGTTCGAGGATGTTCTTAAGACCTTAAAGATGAACACTGGGAGAATGGTGAACACTGGGGAGAATGATGGTGACGGAACTTTACTTGACGTTATGTGGACCCCAATACACGGCCACGTTCTGTAATTTGTTATGTTTTAGACTATTGCTTAATCTCATTCAATCCTTCCAAAAATAATAATAAACATTCACATTTGTCATGGTAAATAAATACCTCCTAAAAATAGAAGACGCTTTAGACCATAATGTATTCTACTAGGACCGTAATGTTCTCTCTCTAGTGGGTAAACGCATCAAGGTGGTTCCTCTGGCGCCTACTGGCTCAATTGGACTTGAATCTGCCCCAAACTTGTAATGCTTGTTACAAGTCACGGCCTGAGGATATCCACATGCTTATTTTCACTTATAGTCAAAGCGCCACCTAGTGGCCAAATGAAACAGTGTTACGTGACAAACGATAAAAGCCGGCGTTCAGCGCCCCCGACTGGCGCAGGTGAGCGAGAACGCGTTCAGCGCTGCTCGCAGCTTTAATTATTAGGTTCCTCGTGACGACTTCGTCCGAGAGGAACCTGTTGTTTCTCAAGGAATTATTATTCCCATTCTTATTCTCTCCAAACAAACGCCGTCTGGCCGCACACCGCATACCCCATCAAAGTGAAAGTTCACATGCATATCCAGTTATTATTGTGATGATTATTTTCTATACATCCTCTTCACAAAGAAAGTAACGTAACTTTAAATAACCAGACCTGCCCCACTTCTGGTCCCCATAACTGAGCACTGGTTTTTGAATTGTGTGAACTGTTTGTGGAAGTATATAGAGTTGCTTTTTGTAGCTCATAATATTGCTTTCAGTCTGAAGTTTATAGGAGTTTAATTCAAACTGACAAATATACGACTTCTTCCTGTTTGAGTAACATGCTCTCCACCGTGTCTAATCGTGATGGCACAGTAAGAATACTATATGACGGGTTGAGCTGGGTTTGTCCTAACTCTGATACTTGAGTACTATATTGCCAGTGCAGTGAGTCGTGTGCATACGTTGTGTTGTAGGCCTCTGAGGTCCGATGAGATCCTCCTGACTCCTCCTCCCACAGGGACCAGCTGGACCGGCAGCCCCTCCCCCAGGTCATCTATCCATCAGGAGGACTTCCTTTGGGCCGGACCACCTCAGAGGGTTGACTCCTGTGAGGAGGTTGAACTGTGACGCTCACTAATGAGGGACAGGTCTGTCTTTGTCATGACTTAACTCGGCAAGCGTAACAACATTTTATTATGCTAAGTGGCCTTTTTCATTTCAAACTTAACACAGTAGTTGCATTTTCGTGTGTGTTTTTAAATGTTTTCAATTTTAAGACCACCCAAGCGATAAATGCAAAATATGAAGTCATGCACTTTGGGTATTGAACCACCGGGGTGAGACTACACTGGAGGACAACACAGACGAGATGATGTGAGACACTGGGAGAGCACAAGAACCACAAGAACCACAAGAACCACAAGAACCACAAGAACCACAAGAACCACAAGAACCACAGGAACAACAAGAACCACAGGAACCACGAGTTCATCACGACGTGAGGCACCGAGTAGGGCAAGCACAGTAAAGGAGGTAGAACTTTAAAGGTATAGAACTTTAAAGGTATAGAACTTTAAAAGTTGGTAGAACTTCGAAGGTTGATAGAACTTTAAAGGTGTAGAACTTTAAAAGTTGATAGAACTTTAAAAGTTGGTAGAACTTTAAAGGTGTAGCACTTTAAAGGTTGATCGAACTTTAAAGGTTGATAGAACTTTAATGGTGTAGCACTTTAAAGGTTGATAGAACTTTAAAGCTTGATAGAACTTTAAAGGTGTAGCACTTTAAAGGTGTAGAACTTTAAAGGTTGGTAGAACTTTAAAGGTGTAGAACTTTAAAAGTTGATAGAACTTTAAAGGTGTAGAACTTTAAAGGTGTATAACTTTAAAGGTTGGTAGAACTTTAAAGGTGTAGCACTTTAAAGGTGTGGAACTTTAAAGGTTGGTAGCACTTTAAAGGTGTAGCACTTTAAAGGTTTATAGAACTTTAAAGGTGTAGCACTTTAAAGGTTGGTAGCACTTTAAAGGTGGAGAACTTTAAAGGTTGGTAGCACTTTAAAGGTGTAGAACTTTAAAGCTCGTGACACCGTTGCACTTTGCTAGTCCACTTTGTGAGGGATGAACTTACTTAGTTTACTTAGTTTATCACCATGTCTGTTGCTTTAAGACGGTTTAGTCCCGAGGCCACGGGGAAACTTCTACAGGTTCACATCCACAAACTGTCAAGATCAAAGGTCAAAGGTCACCTCACTGGTTCTCTTCAGTCCTGTCCCAAAGCTTCTGTTTACATCTCGACCCAAACTCACGACCTCTGGAGCCAAATGGAATAACCGCGTGTCGATCTGAGCCTCGAACGTCTCCGAGGTCCTGGCGCCGGGCCTGACGACAGCCGAGCGGACGCTGCTGCTGCGTTTGTTTTTAAATACTTTTTAGCCCGTTAGCTGCAGACCCGGTTCCCGAGAGGGACCGGTTCTTTGTGGTTCTGGTCTCCTCCAGTAAAGTGATTTACGTTCCACTTGAGGGGGAATACAGTGGCGGCTAAAATATGCAAAGTGTCGTGTTCCAGACTTTTCATTCAGTGTCGTCCAGTTTTATTATGTTCGGTTTGTTTGTTTGAATTTAATATTTAATATTTTCATTTTATTCCGCATGGGTCCAAAAGATGTGAAAGTGAAACTGTTGGGGGTCCCGCCCCCTGGCTCTGACTTCTGTCTGTCATAATAACGTAACGATGCCGAGCCGCTGCTGCTCTGAACACAGAGTGAGAATGAAATGTTTACTGAGACGAGGAATGTGAGAAACGAGTCAATAAAGAAATATTTATGTCCACATGTTGGTGTTTGACTTCTGACGCTCTAGAAGACTTCAGGCTAAGATCTGAGGCCAGATGACCTTTACTAAAGAAAGCCCTTTGTAATGTGTGGATACAACCCGATGTGACGTAAAGGACTGCAGTGTGAATGAACGTTGTCTCCATGAAGGAGGGTAACAGCTCTCCCGATGCAGGTTATGGTATCTGAATGAGTTGTAAACATGGAAGCGTTCCTGTTCATGTTGCTGCTGGTTTGTGGAGCGGAGTGTTCCTTCATGGAGCGACGGTTCATAAGCAATCTGTTCTGTGGCCAGAATACGGTGCCGAGTGCAAAACAAGAGACTATTTATTGGGTCCTCTCTTTCTCTCCTCTATTCATGTTTACAATGTTTACTGAAGGAATACATCAAGAGAAGTAGTCATTATATAGACTTCTATACAACCAGAGGAGTCGCCCCCTGGTGGTCAGGAGAGAGAATACAGCTTTAACACAAAAGCATAGACTTCTATACAACCAGAGGAGTCGCCCCCTGGTGGTCAGGAGAGAGAATACAGCTTTAACACAAAAGCATAGACTTCTATACAACCAGAGTCGCCGCCCCCTGGTGGTCAGGAGAGAGAATACAGCTTTAACACATAAAGCATAGACTTCTATACAACCAGAGGAGTCCCCATCTGTTTTGGGATCGATGGTATTCACCTCAAGCTGACCTGCAGCACGCTGTACAATCCTGTCCGCGCGCCTGACTCTCCACTCTTCACCAACACACCCCTCCTCTTCCTCTACGCTGCCGCCCTGAAGCACAGTTGACCCCTCTGGACGGCCAGATATACGAGTCACGATTCAGTCCAGAAAAGACACATTGCCCCTCTGATGCTGCAGACGATGACATCTCCAACTGAAACGCTCTGTATGCAGACGATGACATCTCCTGAAACACTGTATGCAGACGATGACATCATCTCCTGAAACACTGTTTGCAGACGATGACATCATCTCCAACTGAAACACTATGCAGATGATGACATCTCCAACTGAAACACTGGATGCAGACGATGACATCTCCAACTGAAACGCTCTGGATGCAGACGATGACATCATCTCCAACTGAAACACTATGCAGATGATGACATCTCCAACTGAAACACTGGATGCGGACGATGACATCATCTCCAACTAAAACGCTCTGTATGCAGACGATGACATCATCTCCTGAAACACTATGCAGACGATGACATCTCCTGAAACACTGTATGCAGACGATGACATCTCCTGAAACACTGTATGCAGACGATGACATCATCTCCTGAAACACTGTATGCAGACGATGACATCATCTCCTGAAACACTGTATGCAGATGATGACATCATCTCCTGAAACACTATGCAGACGATGACATCATCTCCTGAAACACTATGCAGACGATGACATCTCCTGAAACACTGTATGCAGACGATGACATCATCTCCTGAAACACTGTATGCAGACGATGACATCATCTCCTGAAACACTATGCAGATGATGACATCTCCTGAAACACTGTATGCAGACGATGACATCATCTCCAACTAAAACGCTCTGTATGCAGACGATGACATCATCTCCAACTGAAACACTATGCAGATGATGACATCTCCAACTGAATCACTGTATGCAGACGATGACATCATCTCCAACTGAAACACGATGCAGACGATGACATCATCTCCTGAAACACTGTATGCAGACGACATCTCCAACTGAAACACTATGCAGACGATGACATCATCTCCAACTAGATTCACACGACTGGATGAACGTGGATTATAGCTCGCAGGTTTTGTTAGTTTATAAACGGATGTTTTATTCAGTTTGAAGTCTTTTTTTCTACTTTTGGGGATTCCAGTTCACCGTGAGAGAAAAGGTTAACGACAAGAATTCAAGGAAACGTGAGTAATTGATGTACGAATGATAGTTTTGTGTAAGAGTTTTATACCAAGCATACAGTATTGAGCAGATAGAGAGAAGGCGTTTTATTTTACGACATAAAATGAGATAATCCGTTCCTAGTCCCAGTTCTACAGCAGCGAGGAGAAGATGAGTGTTACAGAGCATCGCCATGGATTCTGTTTCACGACGCATGCAGAGGGAACAGGAGCTGCAGCCAGAGAGCGAGCGGCTGCTTCACCGTTAGGATAGGGTTCCACAGTCGAGGGAGGAGCAACCGAAGGAACCGAAGAGTGTTTCAGGCGAGCCAGAGGCCGCTGCAGAGCCTAGAGGCTCCCCTCGGGGAGGAGCGTCTTCAGGTCAGCAGGGCAGCTGACGGCGAAGACGGCGTGGGAGGCGCCGCGTCTCTCCACCAGGGCGGCGACGGCCTCGCCCAGCTCCAGGTGGTTCAGGTAACCCGGAGCCATGCGCTCCGCGGTGGCCACGCCGGCGTTGACCTTCACCTGCAGGAGCCCGCCAGCACACACCGGGGTGAGTGTGTGTGATGTAAGGACCCAATGATTCTTACATCGTTATGAATATTATAACCTAAATCCTACAAAGTAATCCTTTAACTTTAGTGGGAGCCTGGCATCGTCCCCATGTCTCTAAGTACATCTAAGATATAGATATAGACAACGTCAATCATGTGTCGTCCCTTGATTGTCGTTAAAATAATGTCAACATATATTGTGAATAGTTTTATCATTCAGAGGAAGAAATATCAGAAATGCTCCTTTTCCAAACGGATGAGATATTTCCTCCTTTTGGTCTCTGGTCCTCTGGAGGTCACCCTGTGGTCTGGAGGTCTCTGGTGGTCACCCTGTGGTCTGGAGGTCTCTGATGGTCACCCTGTGGTCTGGAGGTCTCTGGTGGTCACCCTGTGGTCTGGAGGTCTCTGGTGGTCACCCTGTGGTCTGGAGGTCTCTGATGGTCACCCTGTGGTCTGGAGGTCTCTGATGGTCACCCTGTGGTCTGGAGGTCTCTGGTGGTCACCCTGTGGTCTGGAGGTCTCTGGTGTTCACCCTGTGGTCTGGAGGTCTCTGGTGGTCACCCTGTGGTCTGGAGGTCTTTGATGGTCACCCTGTGGTCTGGAGGTCTCTGGTGGTCACCCTGTGGTCTGGAGGTCTCTGGTGGTCACCCTGTGGTCTGGAGGTCTCTGGTGGTCACCCTGTGGTCTGGAGGTCTCTGGTGGTCACCCTGTGGTCTGGAGGTCTCTGGTGGTCACCCTGTGGTCTGGAGGTCTCTGATGGTCACCCTGTGGTCTGGAGGTCTCTGGCGGTCACCCTGTGGTCTGGAGGTCTCTGGCGGTCACCCTGTGGTCTGGAGGTCTCTGGTGGTCCACCCTGTGGTCTGGAGGTCTCTGGTGGTCACTCTGTGGTCTGGAGGTCTCTGGTGGTCCACCCTGTGGTCTGGAGGTCTCTGGTGGTCACCCTGTGGTCTGGGGGTCTCACCTGGTTGGAGGTCCCTGGGGGTCTCACCTGGTTGGGGGTCTCACCTGGTTGGAGGTCCCTGGGGGTCTCACCTGGTTGGGGGTCTCACCTGGTTGGAGGTCTCACCTGGTTGAGTCTGCAGGGCACCTGGGGGTCTCACCTGGTTGGGGGTCTCACCTGGTTGGAGGTCTCACCTGGTTGAGTCTGCAGGGCACCTGGGGGTCTCACCTGGTTGGAGGTCCCTGGGGGTCTCACCTGGTTGGGGGTCTCACCTGGTTGGAGGTCCCTGGGGGTCTCACCTGGTTGGGGGTCTCACCTGGTTGGAGGTCCCTGGGGGTCTCATCTGGTTGGGGGTCTCACCTGGTTGGAGGTCCCTGGGGGTCTCACCTGGTTGGGGGTCTCACCTGGTTGGGGGTCTCTGGGAGTCTCACCTGGTTGGGGGTCTCACCTGGTTGGAGGTCCCTGGGGGTCTCACCTGGTTGGGGGTCTCTGGGAGTCTCACCTGGTTGGGGGTCTCACCTGGTTGGAGGTCCCTGGGGGTCTCACCTGGTTGGGGGTCTCACCTGGTTGGGGGTCTCTGGGAGTCTCACCTGGTTGGGGGTCTCACCTGGTTGGGGGTCTCACCTGGTTGAGCCTGCAGGGCACCTGGGGGTACTCCTCCCTCAGCACCTGGCAGAAGGCCGAGCTGCTGGCCGCTCCCACGGTCAGGAAGCCGGTCCCAGGCATCAGGAGCTTGTCCCCGGCTCCTCCTGCAGGACGGAGGAGATGTTTACATGTTGACATGTTTACATGTAGAGATGTTGACATGTTTACATGTTGACATGTTTACATGTTGAGATGTTTACTTGTTGAGATGATGAGATGTTTACTTGTTGAGATGATGAGATGTTTACATGTTTACTTGTAGAGATGTTGACATGATGAGATGTTTACTTGTAGAGATGTTGACATGTTTACATGTTGAGATGTTTACTTGTTGAGATGATGAGATGTTTACATGTTTACTTGTAGAGATGTTGACATGATGAGATGTTTACTTGTAGAGATGTTGACATGTTTACATGTTGAGATGATGAGATGTTTACTTGTAGAGATGTTGACATGATGAGATGTTTACATGTTTACATGTTGAGATGAGATGTTTACATGTTGAGATGTTTACATGATCAAATGTTTACATGACATGTTTACATGTTGAGATGATGAGATGTTTACATGATCAAATGTTTACATGATTTGTTTACATGTTGAGATGTTTACATGATCAAATGTTTACATGATATGTTTACATGTTTACTTGTAGAGATGTTGAGATGATGAGATGTTTACATGATGAGAAATACACATATATATATACACACATATATAAATAATTATATATATACACAGTACTCCCCTGTGATGAAGACTCACCTGTGATGAAGGAGTAGGTGCAGCTGGGCTCGTCCCTCACCAGGGGGAAGAAGGCCTTCCAGGACACGAAGGTGCTGAACAGTAAGGTCTCCATCACCTGAGAGGAGACAGGAGTCAGGAGGACCTCAGTGACACAGGAGGAGCACCACAGCATGTGAGCTCACCCAGTCCAGGTCCTTGAGGGTCTGGGTGTGTGGGGGGCCCCCCTGCCACCAGCTGAAGCCCAGAGAAGACACCACGTCGGTCACCTTCCCCACGGCCTCCAGCAGGGCCAGCTTCACCACCTCCGCTCCCTCCTCTGACCCTGGAACCAGAAGAGGCCTTCAGGAGAGGCTCCCAGGTCACCACCGCCGGACCCAGGGGCCAGGAGCCCTCATGGGTTACGCAACACCCTTAAGGGTACTGAGTCACATGACATCTATTGTTCACCTGGTCACATGACATCTACACCTGGTCACATGACATCTATTGTTCATCTGGTCTCATGACATCTATTGTTCATCTTGTCACATGACATCTATTGTTCATCTGGTCACATGACATCTATTGTTCATCTGGTCACATGACATCTATTGTTCATCTGGTCACGTGACATCTATTGTTCATCTGGTCACATGACATCTATTGTTCATCTGGTCACATGACATCTATTGTTCATCTGGTCTCATGACATCTATTGTTCACCTGGTCACATGACATCTATTGTTCATCTGGTCACATGACATCTATTGTTCACCTGGTCACATGACATCTATTGTTCACCTGGTCACATGACATCTATTGTTCACCTGGTCACATGACATCTATTGTTCACCTGGTCACATGACATCTATTGTTCATCTGGTCACATGACATATATTGTTCATCTGGTCACATGACATCTATTGTTCATCTAGTCACATGACATCTATTGTTCACCTGGTCACATGACATCTATTGTTCACCTGGTCACATGACATCTATTGTTCACCTGGTCACATGACATCTATTGTTCACCTGGTCACATGACATCTATTGTTCATCTGGTCACATGACATATATTGTTCATCTAGTCACATGACATCTATTGTTCATCTGGTCACATGACATCTATTGATCATCTGGTCACATGACATCTATTGTTCATCTGGTCACATGACATCTATTGTTCATCTGGTCACATGTCATCTATTGAAGCTGCTGGCTAAGGATAAGCGGAGATACAGTCAGATTGTAATACACGCCGGTGGTAATGACGCCCGAGCCCGCCGCTCGGAACTCACTAAAATTAATGTGGAATCGGTGTGTGCTTATGCCAAGACGTTGTCAGACACCGTAATTTTCTCTGGCCCTCTCCCAAATTTGCAGACAGACGAATTGTATAGCCGAATGTCATCTTTCAACCGCTGGCTGTCGAGGTGGTGCCCAGCGAATAATGTGGGCTACGTAGACAACTGGAAGACTTTCTGGGGAAAACCTGATCTGATGAGGAGGCGGCATTCATCCCACGTTGGACGGAGCGCGTCTCATTTCTGCGAATATGACCAAGTTGATCACGGACTTAATCTATGACAACCCAGGGTTCAGATCAGGAACCGGGAGCAGAGTTGTAGTTTAACACCCTTCTCTGCTCTTCCATTCAAGCAGTTACCCACCCTTGACTTTAGAGTAGAGACTGTGTCTGTCCCACGGCCACTTCAATTAAATAAATCAAAAGTAAGCAGAAGAGGAGTCGTACACAATAACCTTATACAAGTTAACACAATTATTTCAGCAGTGCAACAAAATAGGTCTATTAAATGTGGTCTCCTAAATATTCGATCTCTGTCATCTAAAGCTGTGTTACTGAATGATTTAATATCAGATAATCACATTGATTTATGTTGTCTAACTGAAACCTGGCTGAGCCATGAAGAATATGTCTGCCTGAATGAATCGACTCCTCCAAGTCATATTAATACTCACATTCCTCGAGGCACCGGTCGAGGAGGTGGAGTAGCAGCCATCTTTGAATCGAGCCTATTAATTAATCCTCAACCAAAATTACACTACACCTCATTTGAAAGCCTTGTTCTTAGTCTTTCACATCCAACCTGGAAAACACTACAGCCAATTCGATTTGTGATTCTGTCCATATTCAGAGTCCATATTCAGAGTTTATATCTGAATTCTCAGAATTTATATCAAGTTTGGTTCTTAAAACCGATAAAGTTATTATTGTTGGAGATTTTAATATCCATGTGGATGTTGATAATGATTGCCTTAGTGCTGCATTCATCTCCTTGTTGGACTCGATTGGCTTCTGTCAGAGAGTACAGAAACCCACTCACAGCTTTGGCCACGCTTGATCTTGTTCTTACTTATGGCGTTGACATTGAGCATTTGAACGTCTTCCCACAGAATCCTCTTCTGTCAGACCACAACCTCATAACTTTTGAATTTATACTACCGGAGTGTACTCCGTTAGTCAAAAGTTTCTACACTAGATGTCTAACTGATAGTGCTGTAGCTAAATTTAAAGAAGCGATTCCTTCTGTATTTGATTCGATACCACGTCTCAATATAACAGAGGACTCCTGGTCTAACTTTAGTCCGTCCCAGATTGATCATCTTGTTGACAGTGCCATAGGCTCTCTGAGAATGACACTGGACTCGATAGCCCTCTGAAGAAGAAGACAGTGAGGAAGAGGAGGTTTGCTCCTGGTATAACCCTCAGACCCAAACTGAAGCAAGCGTCACGAAGCTTGAGCATATGGCGTTCAACTAATCTCGAAGAATCCCGCTTAGTTTGGCGAGATAGTCTTAAAACATATAAGAAGGCCCTCCGTAATGCCAGAGCAGCCTATTACTCATTAATAATAGAAAAAAATAAAAACAACCCCAGGTTTCTCTTCAGCACTGTAGCCAGGCTGACAGAGAGTCACAGCTCTGTGGAGCCGAGCATTCCTATAAACCTTAGTGGTAATGACTTTATGAACTTCTTTAATGAAAAGATTTTAACTATTAGGGACAAGATTAATAATCTCTTGCCCATAACCAGTGCCAATCTGTCCTCAAGTGGAATGGCCTTGGAAACCGCTGTATGCCCTGGTGTATATTTGGAGGGATTTTCTCCCATCAACCGTGACCAATTATTTTCAACGGTTTCTACTTCGAACACGTCTACCTGTCTCTTGGACCCCATCCCGACGAGGCTGCTTAAAGACGTTTTGCCTTTAATTGGCGGCTCTCTATTAGATATTATCAATGTGTCTCTGCTAACAGGCCACGTACCACACTCCTTCAAAGTGGCTGTTATTAAACCTCTCCTGAAGAAGCCCACTCTGGATCCAGAGGTATTGGCTAACTACAGACCGATCTCTAACCTCCCCTTCCTCTCCAAGATCCTTGAGAAAGTGGTGGCAAATCAGTTGTGCGACTTTCTACATCATAATAGTTTATTTGAGAAATTTCAATCAGGATTTAGAAAACACCACAGCACCGAGACAGCACTGGTGAAAATTACAAATGACCTCTTAATGGCAGCAGATAAAGGACTCCTCTCTGTCCTGGTCTTGTTAGACCTTAGTGCTGCATTCGACACCATTGACCATGACATCCTGTTACAGAGACTGGAGCAGTCGATTGGCATTTCAGGCACGGCACAAATTTGGTTTAAATCCTATTTATCAGATCGATCTCAGTTTGTATTTGTAAACGATGGCCTCGATAACCACCAACGTTAATCACGGAGTTCCACAAGGTTCTGTGCTTGGACCAATTTTATTTACCTTATACATGCTTCCTTTGGGCAATATTATCAGGAAACACTCCATAAACTTTCATTGTTATGCAGATGACACTCAACTATATTTATCGATAAAACCAGAGGAGAGCAACCAACTCTGTAAAATTCAAGCATGTCTTAAAGACATAAAGCATGGATGACCTGCAACTTCTTGATGTTAAACTCAGACAAAACCGAAGTAATTTTAATCGGCCCTGAGCACCTCAGAGATCAATTATCTGGTGATGTGGATTCTGTAGACGGCATTGCCCTGGCATCCAACACCACTGTAAAGAATCTTGGCGTTATCTTTGATCGACTTGTCCTTTAACTCCCACGTAAAGCAAATCTCAAGGACTGCATTCTTTCATCTACGTAATATTTCAAAAATCAGGCACATCTTGTCTCAAAAGATGCAGAAAAATTGGTTCACGTTTGTTACTTGAGACTGGATTACTGCAACTCCTTATTAGCAGGCTGCTCTAATAAATCTCTTAGGTCTCTCCAGTTGATCCAGAATGCTGCAGCTCGTGTTCTCACTAAAACTAAGAAAAGAGATCACATCACTCCTGCACTAGCTGCTCTGCACTGGCTCCCAGTAAAATCAAGAATCACTTTTAAAATTCTTCTCTTAACCTACAAAGCCTTGATTGGTGATGCTCCATCATATCTTAAGGAGCTTGTCGTACCATATTGCTCCCACTAGAGCTACGCTCACTAAATGCGGACTACTTGTAGTTCCTAGAGTCTTAAAAAGTAGAATGGGAGCCAGAGCCTTTAGTTATCAAGCTCCTCTTTTATGGAACCAGCTTCCAATTTCAGTCCGGGAGGCAGACACAGTCACCTCGTTTAAGAGTAGACTTAAGACCTTCCTCTTTGACAGAGCTTATAGTTAGGGCTGAATCAGGTTTGCCCTGGTCCAGCCCTTGATATGCTGCTATAGGCTTATAGCTGCCGGGGACGTTTAGGATGCACTGAGTACCTATCTCCTCTTTTTCTCTCCTTAAGGATGAATTTTCATCTCTCAATCACACGTTACTAACTCTGCTTTCTCCCGGAAGTCCTTTTGACTTTCGTCTCATGGGGTCATCGGACCCTATGAGACGGCATAGATCCTATCTGCCTGATGGATCGTCTGGGTCGGAATTCCTGCTCATGACTACGCCACTGTCCTGTTGAGACTCCGCCCTCCTCCTCCCACCGCCATCTGCCTGATGGATCGTGGAGGTCTCCATCGTGGAATATGCCTACTATGAACTATTCATACACTCTGTCATATTCATTGAATGTATTTTAACTCTAAATCTGTCCTTCTGTACACATTACATCTATTGCATCTGTCCATCCTAGGAGAGGGATCCTCCTCTGTTGCTCTCCTCCAGGTTTCTTCCCTTTTTTTCCCCCTGAAGGGTTATTTGGGAGTTTTTCCTGGTCCAATGTGAGGTTTTGGGGCAGGGATGTCTATGTGTACAGATTGTAAAGCACTCCGAGACAAATTTGTAATTTGTGAAATTGGGCTATACAAATAAACTGAATTGAATTGAATTGTTCATCTGGTCACATGACATATATTGTTCATCTGGTCACATGACATCTATTGTTCATCTGGTCACATGACATCTATTGTTCACCTGGTCACATGATATCTATTGTTCATCTAGTCACATGACATCTATTGTTCATCTGGTCACATGTCATCTATTGTTCATCTGGTCACATGACATCTATTGTTCATCTGGTCACATGACATCTATTGTTCATCTGGTCACATGACATCTATTGTTCATCTGGTCACATGACATCTATTGTTCATCTAGTCACATGACTATTGTTCACCTGGTCACATGACATCTATTGTTCACCTGGTCACATGATATCTATTGTTCATCTAGTCACATGACATCTATTGTTCATCTGGTCCCATGACATCTATTGTTCATCTGGTCACATGTCATCTATTGTTCATCTGGTCACATGACATCTATTGTTCATCTGGTCACATGACATCTATTGTTCATCTGGTCACATGTCATCTATTGTTCATCTGGTCACATGACATCTATTGTTCATCTGGTCACATGACATCTATTGTTCATCTAGTCACATGACTATTGTTCACCTGGTCACATGACATCTATTGTTCATGAGGCCTTCATGTTACCCCTCAGGATGAACTCTAACTATTTGGATTGTATCTGAAGAGCTGATGACTTCCAGAACGACAGAACCAACGGCAACCGAATCAACCTCAGAACCTCCCTGTGTTGCTGCTGAGGTTCTCCAGCCTTCATGTGGACCGGATCATCACACTGGAGTCACGTTCCCCACAGAGTGGAGAACCCGACTCACCCACGTTCCCCACCAGCGTGGTGAGGTCGTCCGTTGAGCTCGGAGACACGAACGATCGGAGACGCTCCAGCCGGTCGCCGTCCCTGGAGATCACCGCCACCTTGAACCCTACACACACACACACACACACACACACACACACACACACACATGTAAAACCCGTGAGACGGCCCCGGTGCGTAAAACCCGTATGGACTGACTCCACATTAATCTGGTGGCCAGAGTTGACGTAAAACATATCTTCATATTCCCTCCGCGGAGCCTCCCGGGCCGCTTACCTTTGTCCAGCAGAGCTTTCACGACCCCGGAGCCCACCGTGCCCGCTCCTCCTAGGACTAACACCACCCGGTCCGAGTTGGACATGCTGGCTGCGGCTGTACAGGCTGCCGGAGGACGGAGGACGGAAGGAACCTCTTGTGTGTGTGTGTGTGTGTGTGTGTGTGCGCGCTGAAAGGGAAGCTGCCGACTTGTGCAGAGCACAATGGCGGAACCGAGATGCTTTAAAGTAAACTCAGGGGCCACAGTCCCGCCCTCCTGAGGCCACGCCTGCAGCTCACCGCTGTCTTCATCCCGGGACTGTGTGTGCGCGCGCGCGTGTGTGTTTACTCATTAAAAGTGTTAAATGACAAGGCTGTCGGTTCAAGTAATGGCCAGTAGAGCGCTAAGAAGAAGAAACACTGCCCTCTAGTGGCACAGCGCGGTACCGCAGTGTAAAGACAAGCTCCGGACGTGATTTGTCTCCATTCTTATCGCAAAGACATTTCTAATCGCTGATCGAACCGTCAATTAGTTTTCAACGTAGTTTAGCGGCGTTTCTCAATTCAAAGTACACGAGTACAGACTTGTGTTCTTTTGGAGTCTGGACTTGGGAGTCCAGACTCGGGAGGACGGTCTTTCTGCGATTGGAACAGCAGCTGACTTGATGACGTCACCACATCAGCTGTTCTTGCTCCTGGGTTTACTCTAATTATTCACTGTACATTATTTTTTACAGTCAAATAAACAAAACATCCTAAAATTTCATTCCGTGACTCAACAACAGTCGTATTTATAAAAAGTCATCTGTCAGTTGTTTATTTTCTCCTCCGCTATTGTTTCCGGTTGCTGGTGAAATGCATTCTGGGATATCTGCTGGCCAAAGTACGCACAAGTCTCCTCTGATGCATCCTCCGGAAAGTGGGAGGATCAAGTCACATCCGGGTGTTTTGACCGTGCTTTGAGAGAAGAGGACTTTGAACTCGGGCTGAGACTGATGACGAGACACGAGGACACAAGTAGAGGAAAGTACGCACAAGTACACTGATTGAGAAACGCCGTAGATCTCATCGTTATGAGGTGAAACAGTTCTTTTCACCGCTAAGCTCCGCCGCCAGCCCGCCCCGGTGATCATACCATGCGCACCCGGGGAAGCCCGTGTGCCACGTGACAATGTTTACTTCATAGCGGACCGTGGAGCGGCTCCCCGCGGTGTGAGACGCGTTCGCTTCCTCATCGCTGAGACACGTCCCGACCACAGGCAGACACAGGTGAGCGCGCGTGCATGTGATGTGTGTGTGTGTGTGTGTGTTTGTTCGCGTACACGTGTAGCGCTCGGTGGTCTGGATCTGAGTGTAGAGATTTTAATGGAATGTTTCCATTTTTTTTTAAAGACGCAAACGCAACATGACTAGCTCGGGGAAGCTAATGCTAACGTCACACTGGGCTTGCTGTTCAACGTTTCCTGACGTTTATGACGTAGTCAGCGCTAAAGTTACACGTTATAAACACGGTAGATGCGCCGTTTATATGTTAAACTAATTACAGCTGAATTAACGTTGCTTCTGTCATTTAGCCAAGTAGTGTAACGTTTAACGTCACTTCCGGTGTCCCATGGCATAACTGCTGCCTCTTTTGTATTTGTAGTTTTGCTCCATGTTAACTTAGATGGTCCACTTACCATATGTATATATATATATGTCTATATTTATATAGACATATATATATATGTCTATATTTATATAGACATATATAAATACATATAATTATATAAATATATGTATTGATATAAATATATATATATACACACGCATACATATTTGTCCCGTGTGTCTCCCACTAAGCTGACAGAGAGATGAGCGTCCCCAGGCAGAGCGCCAGAGCCCTGGTGGCGGCCTACGGCCTCAGCCTGGAGCAGCAGATCGTCGGACGAGGCTCCAACCTGGCGTGCAGAGACGAGGGTCTGTGGACGCAGGCGGAGCTCCTGCTGCGGGGCGGAGGCGCCCTGGAGACGCACTGCCTGGGACTGGATCCACTGGGCGTGATGGAGGAGTCTCTGGCGGCGGCGGCGATGATGCCAGCAGCCGGCGCCGGGCGGGTCAGGACCAGAGGGGGGCTGCAGGGCCTGGCTAAGGCCTTCGAGGTCCTGGAGCAAGCGGCCCTCAACCTGTACCTCGGTCCCTGGAGGGACGAGTACAAAGTCGTCAAGGTCGGCTGAGTCGTGTGGCGGATTTCTGATTTTAATTTGTAGCTGAGCTTTATTTGAGCTTTTCTTTCAAAGTATCTCATATTCAGAAGTGCACTTTTGTTCCCAACCTCAACGAGAATAAAATCCTGGTTAGTCTTTTCCTGTTTGTAATGCTTTGCTCCTGGTCCCCGTCCCAGATGTACTCCGGCATGTTCACCCACAACATCAAGCCGGTGCTGTCGATGCCGCAGATCGAGAAGCTGTTCGGCCTGCTGGGGTACCAGCCCAGCTCGTCTCGCCACGAGCAGCTCCGCCTCCGGCCGCCCGCCGTGGGCTCGGCCTCCCCGGAGGACCTCCTCTGCTTGTCGTGTGCCTTCTTCCTGGCCCGCTGCGAGTGTGGCCTCCTGCTGGCGGCTCTGGGGAAGCACGGCGGGGAGGCCCAATGGGAGCTGAGCGCGGTGAGGGAGAGGCAGAGCGGGACCGGCGTACAGGTGTGTGTGTGTGTGTGTGTGTGGCTCTACCTATAGAGATATACCTGTGTGTTTAATGTGAACACCTGGTCCTTTCATCTCCGCAGGTCGCCCTGGACAACACCAGGAAGACGCTGGGCGCCGGGCCGCCGTATGACGGGGAGGTGGATCTGTACACCGACGAGCACATCAACGGGCGGCAGGACGACGCCCCGCCCCCCTCGTTGAGCAGCGCGTCGCCTCCCCCCGCCGCCCCGTCCATCAGAGAGCACGCCTGCGTCTCTAAGCTGGACTGCCAGCTCACCACGCCGCCGGGCCGCTGCCAGAGCGCGGCGTCGGCCGGCCCCCTGTGCGAGTGCCACCACATCGCCCTCCTCTGCCTGAGGCGCTGCGTCGACTGCGACGTCACGCACGACGTGGCGTGCGCCTCGTTCCAGCGTTGCCGCTTGGCGCACCACCGCATCGAGCTGCCCGACAGCCCCGCCGAGGAGGAGAGAGAATTCAGGGCGCCGTCGCCGCACGGCGTCAGCCTCCGGGCGGCGGGCGCGTCGCCGACGCTCTCCGGCGGCGACGCGATGTCGTCCTTCGCCCTGTGCGACGCCCCCGGGGCGATGATGCCGCCCCTCCACCCGATCGCCTACCACGGCTGCTGCGACCTCGCCCGGCCGGACCCCCGGGCCCTGTGCGTCAGCTGCGGCGTCTTCCACGCCGGCACCTGCCGAGACATCGCCTTCTGCCAGAGCCACCACGACCTCCGGCCGCTCGGCGTGTGCGCCTGCGGGCGCGAGTGCTCCCGCAAGCCGCTGGTGCTGTGCCGGTACTGCGGCAGCGAGTACTGCAGCGACTGCTGGTACCGGAGCCCCGTGGCCTGCTCCTGCGGTCAGACCTTCGACCAGTCGTCTCCGGTGTGAGGCGGGAGCGTCACCGTCACCGTGCCTTAGAGGACCGACACGAGGCCGCTGCTCACCGCTCCTCCGCCAGGACACGCCTCAGTTCTTCTACTAGTGGCCAGATTCACCGTGTTCACCGTATTCAGAGCGTTGTGTAGAGTTGGGACTTGAAGTCGTGGTTTCAGGTTGAGCTCCTCGGTCACTTTGAACCTAATTCAGTGTGAAGCACAAGAACACACACACACACACACACACACACACTCTCTCATGAAGGTCAATATGCTGTGTGTTTCATAGTCCTTGACCTGTTGGTATCAGAGGCCTGAGATCTGTGTCACGTGTTGTTGACCTTGAATGACCCTCGTGGACGTTTCACCGTGAGACTCTCTTCATTATTTGCATTGAGACGATTCTCTTTTTGGTCTGAGGTTGTTTGTGTCAATATGATGAACATTTTTTCCATGTTCTTATGAATAAAAAGCTGTATAAATCCGATTCTGAATGATGTATGAACAAACCTTCAGGATAGATTTAGGATTGAGAGTTTGGTGATGTAAGAGCTGCTGGAGGAGAGAACAGAGGATCAGCAATAGATGTCATGTGACCAGGTGAACAATAGATGTCATGAGACCAGATGAACAATAGACATACCTGCAAACTCATGAGGGGTGAAAAAGGTGACAAGGGGGGGGGGGGGGGGGGGCGGGTACAGGTGTTTGAAGCCTCAAAGCTTTTAGAACCACAACTACAGTCATTTTATTGTTCTGACCACAAATCTAAATAATGATAAACAGTTTAAGAACAAAAGGTCCTCCTCTGACTCAGCCCTATAATGATAGAAATAACATATACATTGTCATTATATTTAATATGGTTAAAGTCATTTATGAACCAACTTCCTTTTTTTTTCCTGAACAGTCCTCATGGACTTCTCCCTGAATCTGTCTGTTTGTTTGTCACGATACTCATATTATAACTTCTATACATATTACATACCTGTCATAAATATCATGATACCCGATACCAGAATTCAATACAATACCATAAAAACAATATGGTACCATAAATACGAGACTGGTATATTTATCTATAATAGTAATAAATAAAACATGTTTTACCAACTTGTTCAACACTTAAATGTCAGTAATATTCATCTTAATACAGCCAGATATGAATGAAACGACATGGTTCCATCAGAGCATTGATGATCACTATGAGGCCGTTATGACCAGAGGATCCACAGTTCATCAGGATGAGCAGCTGGAGAGTTACACAACTTTACAAACTGGAACATTTACCTTCTGGCATCTTTTTATTTGTTAAGCCGAAGTCTCTAAGCTCCGCCTCTTCTCTGGCTGTGAGCTGCGCAGCGCAGTGTGCGCAGACAGCTCGACACGGAGCAGCGCGTGCGCTCTGATCGCTCTCTTAATGAAGTATCGACACTAAAAATATGCTAAATCACATCGTGTTTAACGTACGGGTACTTTGTTAGCATCGCTATATGGAGGACTCAAAATGACTTAAGTATAAATAAATAAATGCATGAATAAATATAGCAGGACCTCAAATCTCCGTCGCATATCCTTATTTGGCTGAATCTCGATAAACCGACCACAGATTTGATGCTTAAACTACTAACTTCTCGGCTGAAAACATCCTTAAATTACATTCCGTGACTCAACTACAGTAGTATTTAGAATGTACAGACAAGAATGCAAAATAAACGCTGTTCGTCTACAGGGCCAAGTTCTAGAGATCGATTGCTTCTGTCTTGCTCTCCGACTTGACCAATCCTGTTTAACAATGAGGTTCGGACCGCCCAGCTCATTTGAATATACGGACACGTAAATGTCACACATAAATAAATGAAGAAATACGTGTGGACACATAAATAGAGATATAAATAAATGAAGAAATACAGAAATGTAGAAATATTTATTTAATGATGTCCTGTTGAGTTATAACTTATATTTATTAATTTCTGTATTTATACATTTATTTAAGCATTTATTTATTCCTGTATTTATTTATACATTTATTTAAGCATTTATTTATTTATTCATGCATTTATTTATTTATACTTAAGTCATTTTGAGTCCTCCATATCGCTACACCGTGCAGCGTGACAGCAGTAGATGTAGCGGGCTGACATTCAAGCTAACCTGAACCCCCAAACGCTGTGGACATCTGAACGCTGATTGGCCGAGACGCGACACGTCCATCAAAGATGTTTTATTACGAAGAGCACCACTTCACACTTTTCACCGCGTCTCACTGTAATCTCAACGGCCAGGTGACCCCCCCCCCAAAACAAAAACTCTTTGGATATCCACGATTCACGTGGATGACCTATTTTGAGTTCAAAACGGTGAATTTCACCGAAAGGTGACACGTTTGCAGGTATGAATAGATGTCATGTGACCAGGTGAACAATAGATGTCATGTGACCAGATGAACAATAGATGTCATGTGACCAGGTGAACAATATATGTCATGTGACCAGATGAACAATAGATGTCATGTGACCAGATGAACAATCGAGGTCATGTGACCAGATGA
This sequence comes from Pseudoliparis swirei, assembly GCF_029220125.1. Classification (NCBI taxonomy): domain Eukaryota; kingdom Metazoa; phylum Chordata; class Actinopteri; order Perciformes; family Liparidae; genus Pseudoliparis; species Pseudoliparis swirei. The sequence continues at coordinate 28,777,905 of NC_079393.1, forward strand.
ACAATAGATGTCATGTGACCAGGTGAACAATAGATGTCATGTGACCAGGTGAACAATAGATGTCATGTGACCAGGTGAACAATAGACGTCATGTGACCAGATGAACAATAGATGTCATGTGACCAGATGAACAATCGAGGTCATGTGACCAGGTGAACAATAGATGTCATGTGACCAGATGAACAATAGATGTCATGTGACCAGATGAACAATCGAGGTCATGTGAGCAGATGAACAATAGATGTCATGTGACCAGGTGAACAATAGATGTCATGTGACCAGATGAACAATCGAGGTCATGTGACCAGATGAACAATAGATGTCATGTGACCAGATGAACAATAGATGTCATGAGACCAGATGAACAATAGATGTCATGTGACCAGGTGAACAATAGATGTCATGTGACCAGATGAACAATAGACGTCATGAGACCAGATGAACAATAGATGTCATGTGACCAGATGAACAATAGATGTGATGTGACCAGATGAACAATAGATGTCATGTGACTAGATGAACAATAGATGTCATGTGACCAGGTGAACAATAGATGTCATGTGACCAGATGAACAATAGATGTCATGTGACCAGATGAACAATAGACGTCATGTGACCAGATGAACAATAGATGTCATGTGACCAGGTGAACAATAGATGTCATGTGACCAGATGAACAATAGATGTCATGTGACCAGATGAACAATAGATGTCATGTGACCAGATGAACAATAGATGTCATGTGACCAGGTGAACAATAGATGTCATGTGACCAGATGAACAATAGATGTCATGTGACCAGATGAACAATAGACGTCATGTGACCAGATGAACAATAGATGTCATGTGACCAGGTGAACAATAGATGTCATGTGACCAGATGAACAATAGATGTCATGTGACCAGATGAACAATAGATGTCATGTGACCAGATGAACAATAGATGTCATGTGACCAGATGAACAATAGATGTCATGTGACCAGATGAACAATAGATGTCATGTGACCAGATGAACAATAGATGTCATGTGACCAGATGAACAATAGATGTCATGTGACCAGATGAACAATAGATGTCATGTGACCAGATGAACAATAGATGTCATGTGACCAGATGAACAATAGATGTCATGTGACCAGATGAACAATAGATGTCATGTGACCAGATGAACAATAGATGTCATGTGACCAGATGAACAATAGATGTCATGTGACCAGATGAACAATAGATGTCATGAGACCAGATGAACAATAGATGTCATGTGACCAGATGAACAATAGATGTCATGTGACCAGATGAACAATAGATGTCATGTCACCAGATGAACAATAGATGTCATGTGACCAGATGAACAATAGATGTCATGTGACCAGATGAACAATAGATGTCATGTGACCAGATGAACAATAGATGTCATGTGACCAGATGAACAATAGATGTCATGTGACCAGATGAACAATAGATGTCATGTGACCAGATGAACAATAGATGTCATGTGACCAGATGAACAATAGATGTCATGTGACCAGATGAACAATAGATGTCATGTGACCAGATGAACAATAGATGTCATGTGACCAGATGAACAATAGATGTCATGTGACCAGATGAACAATAGATGTCATGTGACCAGATGAACAATAGATGTCATGTGACCAGATGAACAATAGATGTCATGTGACCAGATGAACAATAGATGTCATGTGACCAGATGAACAATAGATGTCATGTGACCAGATGAACAATAGATGTCATGTGACCAGATGAACAATAGATGTCATGTGACCAGATGAACACTAGATGTCATGTGACCAGATGAACAATAGATGTCATGTGACCAGATGAACAATAGATGTCATGTGACCAGATGAACAATAGATGTCATGTGACCAGATGAACAATAGATGTCATGTGACCAGATGAACAATAGATGTCATGTGACCAGATGAACAATAGATGTCATGTGACCAGATGAACAATAGATGTCATGTGACCAGATGAACAATAGATGTCATGAGACCAGATGAACAATAGATGTCATGTGACTAGATGAACAATAGATGTGACCAGATGAACAATAGATGTCATGTGACCAGATGAACAATAGATGTCATGTGACTAGATGAACAATAGATGTCATGTGACCAGGTGAACAATAGATGTCATGTGACCAGATGAACAATAGATGTCATGTGACTAGATGAACAATAGATGTCATGTGACCAGATGAACAATAGATGTCATGTGACCAGATGAACAATAGATGTCATGTGACCAGATGAACAATAGATGTCATGTGACCAGATGAACAATAGATGTCATGTGACCAGATGAACAATAGATGTCATGTGACCAGATGAACACTAGATGTCATGTGACCAGATGAACAATAGATGTCATGTGACCAGATGAACAATAGATGTCATGTGACTAGATGAACAATAGATGTCATGTGACCAGATGAACAATAGATGTCATGTGACCAGATGAACAATAGATGTCATGTGACCAGATGAACAATAGATGTCATGTGACCAGATGAACAATAGATGTCATGTGACCAGATGAACAATATATGTCATGTGACTAGATGAACAATAGATGTCATGTGACCAGATGAACAATAGATGTCATGTGACCAGATGAACAATAGATGTCATGAGACCAGATGAACAATAGATGTCATGTGACCAGATGAACAATAGATGTCATGTGACCAGATGAACAATAGATGTCATGTGACTAGATGAACAATAGATGTCATGTGACCAGATGAACAATAGATGTGACCAGATGAACAATAGATGTCATGTGACCAGATGAACAATAGATGTCATGAGACCAGATGAACAATAGATGTCATGTGACTAGATGAACAATAGATGTCATGTGACCAGATGAACAATAGATGTCATGTGACCAGATGAACAATAGATGTCATGTGACTAGATGAACAATAGATGTCATGTGACCAGATGAACAATAGATGTCATGTGACCAGATGAACAATAGATGTCATGTGACCAGATGAACAATAGATGTCATGTGACCAGGTGAACAATAGATGTCATGTGACCAGATGAACAATAGATGTCATGTGACCAGATGAACAATAGATGTCATGTGACCAGATGAACAATAGATGTCATGTGACCAGATGAACAATAGATGTCATGTGACCAGATGAACAATAGATGTCATGTGACCAGATGAACAATAGATGTCATGTGACCAGATGAACAATAGATGTCATGTGACCAGATGAACAATAGATGTCATGTGACCAGATGAACAATAGATGTCATGTGACCAGATGAACAATAGATGTCATGTGACCAGATGAACAATAGATGTCATGTGACCAGATGAACAATAGATGTCATGTGACCAGATGAACAATAGATGTCATGTGACCAGATGAACAATAGATGTCATGTGACCAGATGAACAATAGATGTCATGTGACCAGATGAACAATAGATGTCATGTGACCAGATGAACAATAGATGTCATGAGACCAGATGAACAATAGATGTCATGAGACCAGATGAACAATAGATGTCATGTGACCAGATGAACAATAGATGTCATGTGACCAGATGAACAATAGATGTCATGTGACCAGATGAACAATAGATGTCATGTGACCAGATGAACAATAGATGTCATGTGACCAGGTGAACAATAGATGTCATGTGACCAGATGAACAATAGATGTCATGTGACCAGATGAACAATAGATGTCATGTGACCAGGTGAACAATAGATGTCATGTGACCAGATGAACAATAGATGTCATGTGACCAGGTGAACAATAGATGTCATGTGACCAGATGAACAATAGATGTCATGTGACCAGATGAACAATAGATGTCATGTGACCAGATGAACAATAGATGTCATGTGACCAGGTGAACAATAGATGTCATGAGACCAGATGAACAATAGATGTCATGTGACCAGGTGAACAATAGATGTCATGAGACCAGATGAACAATAGATGTCATGAGACCAGATGAACAATAGATGTCATGAGACCAGATGAACAATAGATGTCATGTGACCAGATGAACAATAGATGTCATGTGACCAGATGAACAATAGATGTCATGTGACCAGATGAACAATAGATGTCATGTGACCAGGTGAACAATAGATGTCATGAGACCAGATGAACAATAGATGTCATGTGACCAGATGAACAATAGATGTCATGAGACCAGATGAACAATAGATGTCATGTGACCAGATGAACAATAGATGTCATGTGACCAGATGAACAATAGATGTCATGTGACCAGATGAACAATAGATGTCATGTGACCAGATGAACAATAGATGTCATGTGACCAGGTGAACAATAGATGTCATGTGACCAGATGAACAATAGATGTCATGTGACCAGATGAACAATAGATGTCATGTGACCAGGTGAACAATAGATGTCATGTGACCAGATGAACAATAGATGTCATGTGACCAGATGAACAATAGATGTCATGTGACCAGATGAACAATAGATGTCATGTGACCAGATGAACAATAGATGTCATGTGACCAGATGAACAATAGATGTCATGTGACCAGATGAACAATAGATGTCATGTGACCAGATGAACAATAGATGTCATGTGACCAGATGAACAATAGATGTCATGTGACCAGATGAACAATAGATGTCATGTGACCAGGTGAACAATAGATGTCATGTGACCAGATGAACAATAGATGTCATGTGACCAGATGAACAATAGATGTCATGTGACCAGATGAACAATAGATGTCATGTGACCAGATGAACAATAGATGTCATGTGACCAGATGATCAATAGATGTCATGAGACCAGATGAACAATAGATGTCATGTGACCAGATGAACAATAGTCATGTGACCAGATGAACAATAGATGTCATGTGACCAGATGAACAATAGATGTCATGTGACCAGATGAACAATAGATGTCATGTGACCAGATGAACAATAGATGTCATGTGACCAGATGAACAATAGATGTCATGTGACCAGATGAACAATAGATGTCATGTGACCAGATGAACAATAGATGTCATGTGACCAGATGAACAATAGATGTCATGTGACCAGGTGAACAATAGATGTCATGTGACCAGATGAACAATAGATGTCATGTGACCAGATGAACAATAGATGTCATGTGACCAGATGAACAATAGATGTCATGTGACCAGATGAACAATAGATGTCATGTGACCAGATGAACAATAGATGTCATGTGACCAGATGAACAATAGATGTCATGTGACCAGATGAACAATAGATGTCATGTGACCAGATGAACAATAGATGTCATGTGACCAGATGAACAATAGATGTCATGTGACCAGATGAACAATAGATGTCATGTGACCAGATGAACAATAGATGTCATGTGACCAGATGAACAATAGATGTCATGTGACCAGATGAACAATAGATGTCATGTGACCAGATGAACAATAGATGTCATGTGACCAGATGAACAATAGATGTCATGTGACCAGATGAACAATAGATGTCATGTGACCAGATGAACAATAGATGTGTCATGTGACCAGATGAACAATAGATGTCATGTGACCAGATGAACAATAGATGTCATGTGACCAGATGAACAATAGATGTCATGTGACCAGATGAACAATAGATGTCATGTGACCAGATGAACAATAGATGTCATGTGACCAGATGAACAATAGATGTCATGTGACCAGATGAACAATAGATGTCATGTGACCAGATGAACAATAGATGTCATGTGACCAGATGAACAATAGATGTCATGTGACCAGATGAACAATAGATGTCATGTGACCAGATGAACAATAGATGTCATGTGACCAGATGAACAATAGATGTCATGTGACCAGATGAACAATAGATGTCATGTGACCAGATGAACAATAGATGTCATGTGACCAGATGAACAATAGATGTCATGTGACCAGATGAACAATAGATGTCATGTGACCAGATGAACAATAGATGTCATGTGACCAGATGAACACTAGATGTCATGTGACCAGATGAACAATAGATGTCATGAGACCAGATGAACAATAGATGTCATGTGACCAGATGAACAATAGATGTCATGTGACCAGATGAACAATAGATGTCATGTGAGACCAGATGAACAATAGATGTCATGTGACCAGATGAACAATAGATGTCATGTGACCAGATGAACAATAGATGTCATGTGACCAGATGAACAATAGATGTCATGTGACTAGATGAACAATAGATGTCATGTGACCAGATGAACAATAGATGTCATGTGACCAGATGAACAATAGATGTCATGTGACCAGATGAACACTAGGTGTCATGTGACCAGATGAACAATAGATGTCATGTGACCAGATGAACAATAGATGTCATGTGACCAGATGAACAATAGATGTCATGTGACCAGGTGAACAATAGATGTCATGTGACCAGATGAACAATAGATGTCATGTGACCAGGTGAACAATAGATGTCATGTGACCAGATGAACAATAGATGTCATGTGACCAGATGAACAATAGATGTCCTGTGACCAGATGAACAATAGATGTCATGTGACCAGATGAACAATAGATGTCATGTGACCAGATGAACAATAGATGTCATGTGACCAGATGAACAATAGATGTCATGTGACCAGATGAACAATAGATGTCATGTGACCAGATGAACAATAGATGTCATGTGACCAGATGAACAATAGATGTCATGTGACCAGATGAACAATAGATGTCATGTGACCAGATGAACAATAGATGTCATGAGACCAGATGAACACTAGACGTCGTGTGACCAGATGAACAATAGATGTCGTGTGACCAGATGAACAATAGATGTCTTGTGACCAGATGAACAATAGATGTCATGTGACCAGATGAACAATAGATGTCATGTGACTAGATGAACAATAGATGTCATGTGACCAGATGAACAATAGATGTCATGAGACCAGATGAACACTAGATGTCATGTGACCAGATGAACAATAGATGTCATGTGACCAGATGAACAATAGATGTCATGTGACCAGATGAACAATAGATGTCATGTGACCAGATGAACAATAGATGTCATGTGACCAGATGAACAATAGATGTCATGTGACCAGATGAACAATAGATGTCATGTGACTAGATGAACAATAGATGTCATGTGACCAGATGAACAATAGATGTCATGTGACCAGATGAACAATAGATGTCATGTGACCAGATGAACAATAGATGTCATGTGACCAGATGAACAATAGATGTCATGTGACCAGATGAACAATAGATGTCATGTGACCAGATGAACAATAGATGTCATGTGACCAGATGAACAATAGATGTCATGTGACCAGATGAACAATAGATGTCATGTGACCAGATGAACAATAGATGTCATGTGACCAGATGAACAATAGATGTCATGTGACCAGATGAACAATAGATGTCATGTGACCAGATGAACAATAGATGTCATGTGACCAGATGAACAATAGATGTCATGTGACCAGATGAACAATAGATGTCATGTGACCAGATGAACAATAGATGTCATGTGACCAGATGAACAATAGATGTCATGTGACCAGATGAACAATAGATGTCATGTGACCAGATGAACAATAGATGTCATGTGACCAGATGAACAATAGATGTCATGTGACCAGATGAACAATAGATGTCATGTGACCAGATGAACAATAGATGTCATGTGACCAGATGAACAATAGATGTCATGTGACCAGATGAACAATAGATGTCATGTGACCAGATGAACAATAGATGTCATGTGACCAGATGAACAATAGATGTCATGTGACCAGATGAATAATAGATGTCATGTGACAGATTCTCAGTCATTCAGCATTTGTTTCACAAGCGTTGTTTTTGTCAAAAAATTAATCTAACTCGGCCTCCATCTTTTTTTGAAGATAATTTATTTCTTGGTGCTTTTTATTGGAGCGACGAAATTGAATCTGTATTTGGTCCAAAGGTGAACACTTTCTTTCTATTTCATACGAGACATTTAGTGCCAAACTGACATCACCTTATCATAATATTTTAATAACACATACAGGCAGGAGGCGGACCGCCCGAGGGTCCTCCCATCATGATGGACATGCTCCCTGACCGCCAGGTGGGCCTTCACAGGGTTCCTACATTTCTCCCCCAGAGTTTTGATTATTTAGTAAAATCTTAAATAAATAGAAAACTGTGTTGTGTATGAAAATGACAACATGTCACAACAGATCCCAGGTGTGTGTGAGCAGGTGGAGGAGCAGGAGGAGGAGCAGGTGGAGGAGCAGGTGGAGGAGCAGGAGGAGGAGCAGGTGGAGGAGCAGGAGGAGGAGCAGGTGGAAGAGCAGGAGAAGGAGCAGGTGGAGGAGCAGGAGGAGGAGCAGGTGGAGGAGCAGGAGGAGGAGCAGGTGGAAGAGCAGGAGGAGCAGGTGGAGGAGCAGGTGGAGGAGCAGGAGGAGGAGCAGGAGGAGCAGGTGGAAGAGCAGGAGGAGCAGGTGGAGGAGCAGGAGGAGGAGCAGGTGGAGGAGCAGGTGGAGCAGGTGGAGGAGCAGGAGGAGGACCAGGTGGAGGAGCAGGTGGAGCAGGTGGAGGAGCAGGTGGAGCAGGTGGAGCAGGTGGAGGAGCAGGAGGAGGAGCAGGAGGAGCAGGTGGAGGAGCAGGAGGAGGAGCAGGTGGAGGAGCAGGTGGAGGAGCAGGAGGAGGAGCAGGTGGAGGAGCAGGAGGAGGAGAGGAGGAGCGGGGCAGGAGGAGGAGCACGGAGCAGGAGGAGGAGCGCGGGGCAGGAGGAGGAGCAGGGCGACAGGCTGCAGGAGGAGGAGCAGGTGGAGGAGCAGGTGGAGGAGCAGGAGGAGGAGGAGGAGCAGGAGCAGGTGGAGGAGCAGGAGGAGGAGCAGGTGGAGGAGCAGGTGGAGGAGCAGGAGGAGGAGCAGGTGGAGGAGCAGGTGGAGGAGCAGGAGGAGGAGCAGAAGCAGGAGCAGGAGCAGGTGGAGGAGCAGGAGGAGGAGCAGGTGGAGGATCAGGTGCAGGAGCAGGAGGAGGAGCAGGAGGAGGAGCAGGTGGAGGAGCAGGAGAAGGAGGAGGAGGAGGAGCAGGTGGAGGAGCAGGTGGAGGAGCAGGTAGAGGAGTAGGTAGAGGAGCAGGAGGAGGAGCAGGTGGAGGATCAGGTGGGATCAGGTGGAGGGAGCAGGAGGAGGACCGTTTGGAGGAGGAGCAGGTAGAGGAGCAGGTAGAGGAGCAGGTAGAGGAGCAGGTAGAGGAGCAGGTAGAGGAGCAGGTAGAGGAGCAGGAGGAGGACCAGGTGGAGGAGCAGGAGGAGGAGCAGGAGGAGGAGCAGGTGGAGGATCAGGTGGAGGAGCAGGTGGAGGAGCAGGTGGAGGAGGAGGAGGAGGAGGAGCAGGTGGAGGATCAGGTGGAGGAGCAGGTGGAGGAGCAGGAGGAGGAGCAGGTGGAGGAGCAGGTGGAGGAGCAGGAGGAGGAGCAGGAGGAGGAGCAGGTGGAGGAGCAGGAGGAGGAGCAGGTGGAGGAGGAGGAGCAGGTGGAGGAGCAGGTGGAGGAGGAGGAGGAGGAGCAGGTGGAGGAGCAGGTGGAGGAGCAGGAGGAGGAGCAGGAGGAGGAGCAGGTGGAGGAGCAGGTGGAGGAGCAGGAGGAGGAGGAGCAGGTGGAGGAGGAGCAGGAGGAGGAGGAGGAGGAGTATTGTTAATACTTTCTTCTTTGTAAAATGTTGTATAGTTTATTCCCATTCTTATTCTTTTAGTCTACTACTGCTGTGGGTGTTTGCATAAAATTTCTGGAAACCGATTATACTTGTATAAAAGGGGATGTGACAATAAAAACTTGAAACTTGAGGAACAGGTGGAGGTGGGTTGTCGTCCTCAGGTGTTGAGTGTTCACGAGTAGAACCTGCTGTTTATCTTCTTTTCTTTAGTCCTAGAAGAACACTGTGAGAGGGTCAAGAGTCAGATCCCCCCTCCGTGGGTCTCGTGAGACCTGTTCTCCGGCGCTACCCTGCTGAGCAGAGGTGGAGGCGGGGCGGGGCGGCGGCGTGCGTGGCGTACAGCAGCGGCTCGCCGACCTCCGCCAGCTAACCTCTTCGGCGATTGATGGACAATCTCTCCTCCTCCTCCTGCCTGGGAGAAACCGTCCACCACTGTGTGTGTGTGTGTGTGTGTGTGGGTCTGTGTGTGTGTGTGTGTCTGTGTGTGTGTGTGTGTCTGTGTGTGTGTCTTTGTGTGTCTGTGTGTGTGTGTGTCTGTGTGTGTGTGTGTCTGTGTGTGTGTCTGTGTGTGTGTCTGTGTGTGTGTCTGTGTGTGTGTGTCTGTGTGTGTGTATGTGTGTCTGTGTGTCTGTGTCTGTGTGTGTGTCTGTGTGTGTGTCTGTGTGTATGTCTGTGTGTCTGTGTGTGTGTCTGTGTGTGTCTGTGTGTGTGTGTGTGTCTGTGTGTCTATGTGTGTGTCTTTGTGTATGTGTGTGTATGTGTCTGTGTGTGTATGTGTGTCTGATATGTATGTCTATTATATATATGTCTATATGTATATATATATATCTATATATATATATATATATCTATATATGTATATCTATGTATATATATATCTATATATATATATATATCTTATATATATATATATATGTATATATCTATATATATATGTATATATCTATATATATATGTATATATGTATATATCTATATATCTATATAGATATAGATATAGATATATATCTATATGTATATATCTATATATATATGTCTATATATATATGTCTAATAATATATCTATATGTATATATCTATATATGTATCTAATATATATCTATATATATATGTGTATATATCTATATATGTGTATGTATATATATATATATATCTATATATATCTTTAATATGTATATATATATCTATATATATATCTATGTCTAATAATAATATATCTATATATATATATATGTATGTATCTATATATATATATATAT
>NC_079393.1:28796411-28818911 GCF_029220125.1 Pseudoliparis swirei
GTCCTTGGTGCGGCTCTTCCCTGGCATCTTGTTCTCCACGAAGGAGCGGATCTCCTTGTAGCTGTAGCTGTCTGCGGAGGCCAAGAGAGGAGGATCAGGACCAGGATCAGAATCAAGACCAGGACCAGGAACAGGACCAAGTTCAGGACCAGAATCAAGACCAGGATCAGAATCAAGATCAGGACCAGAATCAAGATCAAGATCAGGACCAGGATCAAGATCAGGATCAGAATCAAGATCAGGACCAGGCCCAGGATCAGAATCAAGATCAGGACCAGAATCAAGACCAGGACCAGGACCAGGATCAGAATCAAGATCAGGACCAGGATCAGAATCAGGACCAGGATCAAGATCAGGACCAGGACCAGGATCAGAATCAAGACCAGGACCAGGATCAGAATCAAGATCAGGATCAGGACCAGGATCAAGATCAGGACCAGAATCAAGATCAGGACCAGGATCAGGACCAGAATCAAGATCAGGATCAGGACCAGGATCAAGATCAGGATCAGGATCAGGACCAGGATCAGAATCAAGATCAGGACCAGGACCAGAATCAAGATCAGGACCAGGATCAGGATCAGAATCAAGATCAGGACCAGGCCCAGGATCAAGACCAGGATCAGAATCAAGATCAGGACCAGGACCAGAATCAAGATCAAGATCAGGACCAGAATCAAGATCAAGATCAGGACCAGGCCCAGGATCAAGACCAGGACCAGGATCAGAATCAAGACCAGGACCAGGTTCAGTTGGTAGCACCAGGACACCGGGCCGAGCCCGTGAGTACATCAGGGTATGAGACATGTTGTCATGGCAACAGGAGACGCTGTGGTGGACATGTTGTTAAGGACGTGTTGATGGGTTAAAGACACAACATGTGTGTGTGTGTTATAGAAGTGTGTGTTCAGTGTGTGTAGTGTGTGTTCAGTGTGTGTTGTGTGTGTGTTCAGTGTGTGTATACACACATTGAACACACTATAGTGTGTGTTCAGTGTGTGTTCATAGTGTGTGTTCAGTGTGTGTATTGTGTGTTCAGTGTGTGTAGTGTGTGTTCAGTGTGTGTAGTGTGTGTTCAGTGTGTGTATAGTGTGTGTTCAGTGTGTGTAGTGTGTGTTCAGTGTGTTCAGTGTGTGTATTGTGTGTTCAGTGTGTGTATTGTGTGTTCAGTGTGTGTTGTGTGTGTTCAGTGTGTGTTCAGTGTGTGTATTGTGTGTTCAGTGTGTGTTGTGTGTGTTCAGTGTGTGTTGTGTGTGTTCAGTGTGCGTATAGTGTGTGTTCAGTGTGTGTATTGTGTGTTCAGTGTGTGTATTGTGTGTAGTGTGTTCAGTGTGTGTATTGTGTGTTCAGTGTGTGTATTGTGTGTTCAGTGTGTGTATTGTGTGTTCAGTGTGTGTAGTGTGTGTTCAGTGTGTAGTGTGTGTTCAGTGTGTGTATTGTGTGTTCAGTGTGTGTATAGTGTGTGTTCAGTGTGTGTTCAGTGTGTGTATTGTGTGTTCAGTGTGCGTATAGTGTGTGTTCAGTGTATGTATTGTGTGTTCAGTGTGTGTTGTGTGTGTTCAGTGTGTGTACAGTGTGTTCAGTGTGTGTGTGTAGTGTGTGTTCAGTGTGTAGTGTGTGTTCAGTGTGTGTTCAGTGTGTGTAGTGTGTGTTCAGTGTGTGTATTGTGTGTTCAGTGTGTGTATAGTGTGTGTTCAGTGTGTGTATAGTGTGTGTTCAGTGTGTGTAGTGTGTTCAGTGTGTTGTTCAGTGTGTATTGTGTGTTCAGTGTGTGTATAGTGTGTGTTCAGTGTGTGTAGTGTGTGTTCAGTGTGTGTATTGTGTGTTCAGTGTGTGTGTATAGTGTGTGTAGTGTGTGTTCAGTGTGTGTATTGTGTTCAGTGTGTGTATTAGTGTGTATATTGTGTGTATTGTGTGTGTATTGTGTTCAGTGTATGTTAGTGTGTTCATGTGTGTAGTGTGTGTAGTGTGTGTATTGTGTGTTCAGTGTGTGTATTGTGTAGTGTGTGTATTGTGTGTTTTGTGTGTGTAGTGTGTGTAGTGTGTGTTCAGTGTGTGTATTGTGTGTGTTCAAGTGTGTATGTGTATGTGTGTCCTGAGTGTGTGTAGTGTGTAGTGTGTGTAGTGTGTATAGTGTGTGTATAGTGTGTGTGTGTAGTGTGTGTGTGTATATAGTGTGTGTATAGTGTGTGTAGTGTGTGTGTGTGTGTAGTGTGTGTGTAGTGTGTGTGTGTGTGTAATGTGTGTGTGTTTGTGTGTTCAGTGTGTGTGTTCAGTGTGTATTCAGTGTGTGTAGTGTATTGTGTTCAGTGTGTGTGTGTGTGTTGTGTGTTCAGTGTGTTCAGTGTGTGTTAGTGTGTGTTCAGTGTGTATTGTGTGTGTGTGTATGTGTGTTCAGTGTGTGTTTTGTGTGTGTGTGTGTAGTGTGTGTTCAGTGTGTGTATTGTGTGTTTTGTGTGTATTGTGTGTTCAGTGTGTGTATTGTGTGTTCAGTGCGTGTAGTGTGTGTTCAGTGTGTGTATTGTGTGTAGTGTGTGTGTAGTGTGTGTAGTGTGTGTGTAGTGTGTGTAGTGTGTGTGTACCAAAGCGGTCCTTCTCCTTGCTGCGTGGCTGACAGTAGACCACCAGGTCCGACATCTCCATGGCAACCTCTGCCTTCTTCTCCACTTCCTCCTGCTGTCTGATCTGTGATTGGACAGAACAGAAACAGCCACTTCCTGTTTGAGAGCCCACATGGCGGTTGCACAGCGCGTGTGACGACATGCGGTCTGAGCCGCGTCACGGCGGATGGAGGCGTGGAGGGGCGTGGCCTCTGAAGCCCATCATGGCCGCTCACCTCCTGCTCCCGGTTGTACTGCTTGCTCACGGCTCTCTGGCTGATGTCCCAGCCCACCTGGTACCACTCAAACAGCTCCTCCAGGGAGGAGGCCGCCAGGTCGAACTGCAGGCTCTCCTGCTCCGTGTCCTGCAGGGTCAACACATGAGGCCTCCTGTTCTTACCGCTCCTCACTGCAGGGGGAGGGGAGCACGTGTTACACATGGAGGCACTGTCTGGTCACGTGACGTCTAGTGTTCATCTGGTCACATGACGTCTAGTGTTCATCTGGTCACGTGACGTCTAGTGTTCATCTGGTCACGTGACGTCTAGTGTTCATCTGGTCACATGACGTCTAGTGTTCATCTGGTCACGTGACGCCTAGTGTTCATCTGGTCACGCGCCAGTGTTCATCTGGTCACGTGACGTCTAGTGTTCATCTGGTCACGTGACGTCTAGTGTTCATCTGGTCACGTGACGTCTAGTGTTCATCTGGTCACGTGACGTCTAGTGTTCATCTGGTCACGTGACGTCTAGTGTTCATCTGGTCACGTGACGTCTAGTGTTCATCTGGTCACGTGACGTCTAGTGTTCATCTGGTCACGTGACGTCTAGTGTTCATCTGGTCACGTGACGTCTAGTGTTCATCTGGTCACGTGACGTCTAGTGTTCATCTGGTCACGTGACGTCTAGTGTTCATCTGGTCACGTGACGTCTAGTGTTCATCTGGTCACGTGACGTCTAGTGTTCATCTGGTCACGTGACGTCTAGTGTTCATCTGGTCACGTGACGTCTAGTGTTCATCTGGTCACGTGACGTCTAGTGTTCATCTGGTCACGTGACGTCTAGTGTTCATCTGGTCACGTGACATCTATTGTTCATCTGGTCACGTGACGTCTAGTGTTCATCTAGTCACGTGACATCTATTGTTCATCTGGTCACGTGACGTCTAGTGTTCATCTGGTCACGTGACGTCTAGTGTTCATCTGGTCACGTGACGTCTAGTGTTCATCTAGTCACGTGACGTCTAGTGTTCATCTGGTCACGTGACGTCTAGTGTTCATCTGGTCACATGACATCTATTGTTCATCTGGTCACATGACATCTATTGTTCATCTGGTCACATGACGTCTAGTGTTCATCTGGTCACGTGACGTCTAGTGTTCATCTGGTCACATGACGTCTAGTGTTCATCTGGTCACATGACGTCTAGTGTTCATCTGGTCACATGACATCTATTGTTCACGTGGTCACATGACATCTATTGTTCATCTGGTCACATGACATCTATTGTTCATCTGGTCACATGACATCTATTGTTCATCTGGTCACATGACGTCTAGTGTTCATCTGGTCACGTGACGTCTAGTGTTCATCTGGTCACGTGACGTCTAGTGTTCATCTGGTCACGTGACGTCTAGTGTTCATCTGGTCACATGACGTCTAGTGTTCATCTGGTCACATGACATCTATTGTTCATCTGGTCACATGACATCTATTGTTCATCTGGTCACATGACATCTATTGTTCATCTGGTCTCATGACATCTATTGTTCATCTAGTCACATGACGTCTAGTGTTCATCTGGTCACATGACATCTATTGTTCATCTGGTCACATGACATCTATTGTTCATCTGGTCACATGACATCTAGTGTTCATCTGGTCACATGACATCTATTGTTCATCTAGTCACATGACATCTATTGTTCATCTGGTCACATGACATCTATTGTTCATCTGGTCTCATGACATCTATTGTTCATCTAGTCACATGACATCTATTGTTCATCTGGTCACATGACATCTATTGTTCATCTGGTCACATGACATCTATTGTTCATCTGGTCACATGACATCTATTGTTCATCTGGTCACATCACATCTATTGTTCATCTGGTCACATGACATCTTTTGTTCACCTGGTCACATGACATCTATTGTTCATTTGGTCACATGACATCTATTGTTCAT
The DNA here is from genome assembly GCF_029220125.1 of Pseudoliparis swirei. Lineage (NCBI taxonomy): Eukaryota > Metazoa > Chordata > Actinopteri > Perciformes > Liparidae > Pseudoliparis > Pseudoliparis swirei. The sequence goes on from NC_079393.1 coordinate 28,801,201, forward strand.
CTGGTCACATCACATCTATTGTTCATCTGGTCACATGACATCTATTGTTCATCTGGTCACATGACATCTATTGATCATCTGGTCACATGACGTCTAGTGTTCATCTGGTCACATGACGTCTAGTGTTCATCTGGTCACATCACATCTATTGTTCATCTGGTCACATGACATCTATTGTTCACCTGGTCACATGACATCTATTGTTCATCTGGTCACATGACATCTATTGATCATCTGGTCACATGACATCTATTGTTCATCTAGTCACATGACATCTATTGTTCATCTGGTCACATGACATCTATTGTTCATCTGGTCACATGACATCTATTGTTCATCTGGTCACATGACATCTATTGTTCATCTGGTCGCATGACATCTATTGTTCATCTGGTCACATGACATCTATTGTTCATCTGGTCACATGACATCTATTGATCATCTGGTCACATGACGTCTATTGTTCTGTCCATCCTGGAGAGGGATCATCCTCTGTTCTCTCCTGAAGGGTTCTCGTCTCTTTTACCCCTGGAATTTCTTTTTCTATTTTTTGGGAGTTTTTCTTGATCGTTTTTGACTAAAAAACAACGCCTGAATGTTAAATATTTTCAAAATGAATGAGGCGGCAAACTTTGGTTCTCCATGTGAATCCAATGCGGAAGTTTCTTATAACCTGCATTCTCTCACCTTGTCACCAGGGGGCGACACCTCTGGTTGTATATAAGTCTATAGAAAATGAGTCTACATCTCTCTTGATTCATTCAGTAAATTCAATTCAGTTTATTTCATATCGGCCAATATCACAAATTAAAAACAGTCCGCAAACATCGGGGAGGAAACATGGAAACTAGCATTAGAAACTTAAGGAACTCACAGTTCTGGATGTTGCACTTGGAGATGTCCACCACACCCTTGCACAGCTCACCTAGCGGGTTGTCCTCCATGTCCTGCTTTAACATCACAACCACTTGATTACTCATCCGTCGGTCGCTGAGAGCCGGTTGACTCTACAGCGGTCTCATGCTCACCTGTCCTCTGATGTCCGGCTTGGTGTTGTTGGACACTTCCTCCACATAGTTGGCTGGGAAGAACAGCTGCAGCTTCCCCCCGTAGTCGCCCTTCCACCTGGAGGAGGACAACGTGGACAGTGTGTTCTGTCTGTGGCCATGCAGAAGGAGGCGACCCCTTCCTCAGATATCACCGCGGTCCCTGAACTCACCACCCATTGCTCTCCTTTGAGACGTTGTGTATCAACGCTCCTTTGCTGAAGCTGTGCTCGTCAGGGTTTTTGGCCTGGTACCTGTAGCTGGCCCTCACGGTGTTTTGAGGCTGAGGGAGGCAAACGCACACCAACCGTGACCGTCTTCATCACCGCACAGGCCTGCTAGTGTAGAGGTGTGTAGAGGTGTGTGTGAATACACACCAGTGAGGGCTCGATCTCGTTGGGTTCCACGTAGGTCTTCACCTCGTACAGGGAGGCGCAGTCTTTCTCCTGCAGGAGCACAACACACCTTCAGGAACCGGTCGGTGCAGATGAGATGTGACTGAGTTTAGGAATATCCCACTGAGTTTGAATGTCCAGGAGCAGAGGACGCTTCAGTGGCAACTCTAATACAACTCATCTCAAAGACGGCCATTCAATCTATGTTTCCATCAAGTCTCGGTGGTCTCGGTGGTCTCGGGTCTCGATGGTCTCGGGTCTCGATGGTCTTTTTTGTCTCGGGTCTCTATAGTCTCGGGTCTCGGTGGTCGATGGTCTCGATGGTTTCGGGTCTATTTTGTCTCGGGTCTCGATGGTCTCGGGTCTCTGATGGTCTCGGGTCTCGATGGTCTCGGGTCTATTTTGTCTCGGGCCTCTAGTCTCGGGTCTCGGGTCTTTTTTGTCTCGGGTCTCTATAGTCTCGGGTCTCGAGTCTTTTTTGTCTCGGGTCTCTATAGTCTCGAGTGTCTCGGGTCTTTTTTGTCTCGGGTCTCTATAGTCTCGGGTCTCGAGTGTCTCGGGTCTTTTTTGTCTCGGGTCTCTATAGTCTCGGGTCTGGATTGTCTCTGGTCCCGATCCCTCTGTGACTCACGGTGCTGAAGTGGTCCACCAGCTGGGGGGTGACGGGGTACCGGAGCTTGATCTTGCGGTACAGGGGCTTCTTCCTGAAGTAGTGGACCAGGTCCACGAGGCTCTCGAACTCTGTGGTGGTGCCCAGCAGGTACATGGGGCCCTCCTTCTGGATGCGACAGTGTTTGACCTTACCGTCACCTCTGGATGAGAGAGACAATTAATACAAACACACGCACACACCCACACGCACAGAAGTGTGGTAGCACCTGAAGGTGATGGCGTAGGAGTCCGGCTCTCCTTCTCTCTCTCGGATGAGGAACGCTCCGTCTCTGGGGATCCGGAGCAGGTAGTCCTCGGCCTGGCCTCTGCTCAGGTTACTGTAGAACCACCTACACACACACACACACACACACACACACACGCACACGCACACGCAAGCATTGTTACATGTGGTCTGTCTGTCTGTGTGTGCGACGTACAAGAAGCATTTTCAAATGGATTGAAAAGAAAGAGGGGAAAGAGTCACTGTTCTTCTGTATATTATATATAGATTAGGGCTGTGAAACTATTAAAATTTTTATTCAGGTTAATCACAGGTTTCTGTGGATTAATCATGATTAATCCCAAATATACATTCAGGGTTTTTCCTGGGTCAAAATGGGTCTTCGGTGCACCGTCTATCCGTTGAGTGAGTGATCAGCAGCTGGCCGCTCGGTCCATTGGCGCACCTCACAGTTGCGTATTGATCAGACAAGAAGACACGCTTATCAACTCCAGTGTTTCCCCTTCTATTATAACAGGGGGAAATCTCCACCAGTCACCCTGTAATTTTCGTCTACCCCCCCATCAACAATTCTCGGCTCGCGCGACAGAGCGATGCGCGCGCCGGCATCGAAGCTCTGCGGCGACCGCGATCGACATATTGAGCACCCCTGCATTAAAACATCAAAGAGCCGAGAGTTTTTTTCAGCGTGAGAAATACGATGTGTGGCGGGAGTGCGTGAGTTAAGACCGAAATGCGTGAGTCTCGCTCAATGCGTGACACTTGAGAGCCCTGCATTGCTCACCAGTGCGCGCGCCAGCATCGGAGCTCTGCCGCGAGCCGAGAGAAGAGTTGTTGACGGGGGGGGGGGGGGTGCAAGTGACTTTTTTCTGTCCCGATGTGCGCGCACACGCCGGCATCGGAGCTCTGCGGCGCGCGAGACGGAGCTCTGAGTCGTGTTAACGCGACACTAGAGACAGAATGACACGCTGCTGGAGAGACGACCAACAACAGACGGATTGGAAGCTCATTCTGCGCATGCGTTAAATGCGTTTAAAAAAAAAACTAGTTAAACCTGTAATTTAATTAACTGAGTTAACGCGTTATTTTTCACAGCACTAATATAGATACATATATACTTGTATACAGTATATACATATACGTATATAAATATATACATATATTTATATATATGTATACATACACACACACACACATGTATATATATATATATACACATTTGTGTTTAAATTTTTTTTTTTTTAAATAACACCACAGTATAACAGTTAGTCGTTTGCTGATTTGCTGATTATATTTCCGCGTGTGCCCCCAGGTGAGGACTCTGACCCACCCCTCCTGCAGGTGCGGGTCTGGCTGCGGCACGGCGTCCGTGAGGCGCAGCTCAAAGTCCTGGCAGCGCAGCGGGTTTTCCCGGTAGTGCTGGATCAGGGAGTACACGCTGGGGAAGTGCAGGTTGGGCGTCAGGTAGAAGTACGTGAGCGGCCCCTCTGCAACCGAGCGGATGCGACAATGCTGGACTCTCCCGTTGCGCCTGAAGTACACACAGAGATACACACCATACACGGAAATATATTATACACAGTTACAAACAACAACAACACCGTCCATAAGTGTGCGGTTGAGACGAAGGTACTGGACGTGGTACCAGAAGGAGAGGGTGAAGGGGTCACTGGGTCGGACCAGGAAGGTGCCGTCTCGGCCCCCGGTCTCCACACAGTAGTCGTGGATCAGCCGCTCGGCCGTCACCCGGCCTTCCTTCAGGCGGCCGTGGAACCACGGCTCAGAACAGTGCAGGTCCTGGTACTGAGGAAGAGGAGAGCAACTCTGACACAAACAAACACTGGCCAACATCTTTCTGACTCTTATGATTCAGAATCAGCGAGTACCCCTTAAAGTCATGTTAACATTTCTTAGCAAAATGCATTGTGGGTACCCATAAACCATTTGAAAAGCAGTTGTAAACGTTGTGCATGGTTGAATCAGTAAATACTGCATTTCTTGGTGCATTACCAGTGACACACACACACATTGTGGGAGCTCCACAGGGCTACTCGTGACCCAGTCGTTCGTCAGGGTCCCTTTAACCCGGCCTCATGAAAAAGCGAAGCTGATATATCTGAGCACCAACAATGTCACTATTCTACAGCCACTGCATTAAAATGTACCTGACGATGAGAAGTTAAAGTGGTAAACTCTTTGTTACCTTCCCCAGATCTTCCTCCTCTTCCTCGTACTCCTCTGCGTAGTACAGCTTGTCATCAGAGATCACACAGTAGTGCTTGTTCCACCGCTGAGGAAGACAAATGTTCCCACGTTAAACTTTAACTCTGAGATTACTCACCGAAGTCTGAACACAAACGTTTCTCCACCGTCAACAAGGAAATGACGAACAAGGAAACAGAATATTGAAAGCTTGTAATTTCCCTTGAATAATGAGGTCGTGTCAGTGATGGTTTATGTCCACGTGTGAATGGAGCACTGAAACATACAGGAAGTGGCTCTAAAACATCAGATAAAAACACAACATGTGAACAGGATCAAAGTGATGGAGGTTTGACGGTCAGCTCGACAGCCGTCCTCCTTGTGTCAGGAAGCCTCCAAACCCACGTGACCTTCAGTACCTGGTCCACAGGGTCCCAGATCTCCAGGTCTCCCTGTTTCTGCCCCTTCCTGAAGTTTCTGGTCATCCCTCCTCCCTCCACACTGAGCTTCTTGTGCTGCACACGGGGAACGAGGAGAGCGCGGTCATTGGCGGGGACAGCAAAGAGCTCCCGCCGTGCACATTCAGACCGCGGCGGCGGCACCTTGAGGATGATCTTGCCCTTGAGCTGCGTGGGGGACGGCAGCTGCTCCGCCATCTGCTCCACGGGCTCCGTGAGCAGCTTGTCTCCCAGCACGTCTCTGAAGATGCGAGCCATCTGACGCTGCTGCTCCAGGGAGCAGTGCTCCTCGATGGACAGGATCACGGGGAACCTGAGAGAGAGAGAGAGAGACCAGGGAGATGAACACCAAGAGATGCCGAGACATCCATCAGGAAGCAACCATGAGCTTGACTACAGCTACAGGGGACGAACGGTGGCTTCAGCAGAGAATGAGCCACTGGCGAGCTGACCCGCGTGTGAGAGCCCCACTGGCGAGCTGACCCGCGTGTGAGAGCCCCACTAGTTAGCTGACCCATTGTGTGAGAGCCCCACTAGTTAGCTGACCCGTTGTGTGAGAGCCCCGTGTGAGAGCCCCACTAGTTAGCTGACCCGTGTGAGAGCCCCACTAGTTAGCTGACCCATTGTGTGTGTGAGAGCCCCACTAGTTAGCTGACCCGTTGTGAGAGCCCCACTAGTTAGCTGACCCGTTGTGAGAGCCCACTAGTTAGCTGACCCGTTGTGAGAGCCCCTAGTTAGCTGACCCGTGTGTGAGAGCCCACTAGTTAGCTGACCCGTGTGTGAGAGCCCCACTAGTTAGCTGACCCGTTGTGTGAGAGCCCACTAGTTAGCTGACCTGTGTGAGAGCCCCACTAGTTAGCTGACCCGTTTGTGAGAGCCCACTGGTTAGCTGACCGTGTGAGAGCCCCACTAGTTAGCTGACCTGTGTGAGAGAGCCCCACTAGTTAGCTGACCCGTTGTGTGAGAGCCCCACTAGTTAGCTGACCCGTTGTGTGAGAGCCCCACTAGTTAGCTGACCCGTGCGTGAGAGCCCCACTAGTTAGCTGACCCGTGTGTGAGAGCCCCACTAGTTAGCTGACCCATTGTGTGAGAGCCCCACTAGTTAGCTGACCTGTGTGAGAGAGCCCCACTAGTTAGCTGACCCGTTGTGTGAGAGCCCCACTAGTTAGCTGACCCGTTATGTGAGAGCCCCACTAGTTAGCTGACCCGTTGTGTGAGAGCCCCACTAGTTAGCTGACCCGTTATGTGAGAGCCCCACTAGTTAGCTGACCCGTTGTGTGAGAGATCCACTAGTTAGCTGACCTGTTGTGTGAGAGCCCCACTAGTTAGCTGACCCGTTGTGTGAGAGCCCCACTAGTTAGCTGACCCGTTGTGTGAGCCCCACTAGTTAGCTGACCCATTGTGTGAGAGCCCCACTAGTTAGCTGACCCGTTGTGTGAGCCCCACTAGTTAGCTGACCCGTTGTGTGAGAGCCCCACTAGTTAGCTGACCCGTTGTGTGAGAGCCCCACTAGTTAGCTGACCCGTTGTGTGAGAGCCCACTAGTTAGCTGACCCGTTGTGTGAGAGCCCCACTAGTTAGCTGACCCGTTGTGAGAGCCCCACTAGTTAGCTGACCCGTTGTGTGAGAGCCCCACTAGTTAGCTGACCCGTTGTGTGAGAGCCCCACTAGTTAGCTGACCCGTTGTGTGAGAGCCCCACTAGTTAGCTGACCCGTTGTGTGAGAGCCCCACTAGTTAGCTGACCCGTTGTGTGAGAGCCCCACTAGTTAGCTGACCCGTTGTGTGAGAGCCCCACTAGTTAGCTGACCCGTTATGAGATAGCCCCACTAGTTAGCTGACCCGTTGTGTGAGAGCCCCACTAGTTAGCTGACCCGTGTGTGAGAGCCCCACTAGTTAGCTGACCCGTTGTGTGAGAGCCCCACTAGTTAGCTGACCCGTTGTGTGAGAGCCCCACTAGTTAGCTGACCCGTTGTGTGAGAGCCCCACTAGTTAGCTGACCCGTTGTGTGAGAGCCCCACTAGTTAGCTGACCCGTTGTGTGAGAGCCCCACTAGTTAGCTGACCCGTTGTGTGAGAGCCCCACTAGTTAGCTGACCCGTTGTGTGAGAGCCCCACTAGTTAGCTGACCCGTTGTGTGAGAGCCCCACTAGTTAGCTGACCCGTTGTGTGAGAGCCCCACTAGTTAGCTGACCCGTTGTGTGAGAGCCCCACTAGTTAGCTGACCCGTTGTGTGAGAGCCCCACTAGTTAGCTGACCCGTTGTGTGAGAGCCCCACTAGTTAGCTGACCCGTGTGTGAGAGCCCCACTAGTTAGCTGACCCGTTGTGTGAGAGCCCCACTAGTTAGCTGACCCGTTGTGTGAGAGCCCCACTAGTTAGCTGACCTGTTATATGAGAGCCCCACTAGTTAGCTGACCCGTTGTGAGAGCCCCACTAGTTAGCTGACCCGTTGTGTGAGAGCCCCACTAGTTAGCTGACCCGTTGTGTGAGAGCCCCACTAGTTAGCTGACCCGTTGTGTGAGAGCCCCACTAGTTAGCTGACCCGTTGTGTGAGAGCCCCACTAGTTAGCTGACCCGTTGTGTGAGAGCCCCACTAGTTAGCTGACCCGTTGTGTGAGAGCCCCACTAGTTAGCTGACCCGTTGTGTGAGAGCCCCACTAGTTAGCTGACCCGTTGTGTGAGAGCCCCACTAGTTAGCTGACCCGTTATGAGAGAGCCCCGCTAGTTAGCTGACCCGTTGTGTGAGAGCCCCACTAGTTAGCTGACCCGTTGTGTGAGAGCCCCACTAGTTAGCTGACCCGTTGTGTGAGAGCCCCACTAGTTAGCTGACCCGTTGTGTGAGAGCCCCACTAGTTAGCTGACCCGTTGTGTGAGAGCCCCACTAGTTAGCTGACCCGTTGTGTGAGAGCCCCACTAGTTAGCTGACCCGTTGTGTGAGAGCCCCACTAGTTAGCTGACCCGTTGTGTGAGAGCCCCACTAGTTAGCTGACCCGTTGTGTGAGAGCCCCACTAGTTAGCTGACCCGTTGTGTGAGAGCCCCACTAGTTAGCTGACCCGTTGTGTGAGAGCCCCACTAGTTAGCTGACCCGTTGTGAGAGCCACTAGTTAGCTGACCCGTTGTGAGAGCCCCACTAGTTAGCTGACCCGTTGTGTGAGAGGCCCACTAGTTAGCTGACCCGTTGTGAGAGCCCCACTAGTTAGCTGACCCGTTGTGTGAGACCGCTACTAGTTAGCTGACCCGTTGTGAGAGCCCCACTAGTTAGCTGACCCGTTGTGTGAGAGCCCCACTAGTTAGCTGACCCGTTGTGAGAGCCCCACTAGTTAGCTGACCTGCTTGTGAGAGCCCCACTAGTTAGCTGACCCGTTGTGTGAGAGCCCCACTAGTTAGCTGACCCGTTGTGTGAGAGCCCCACTAGTTAGCTGACCCGTTGTGTGAGAGCCCCACTAGTTAGCTGACCCGTTGTGTGAGAGCCCCACTAGTTAGCTGACCCGTTGTGTGAGAGCCCCACTAGTTAGCTGACCCGTTGTGTGAGAGCCCCACTAGTTAGCTGACCCGTTGTGTGAGAGCCCCACTAGTTAGCTGACCCGTTGTGTGAGAGCCCCACTAGTTAGCTGACCCGTTGTGAGAGCCCCACTAGTTAGCTGACCCGTTGTGTGAGAGCCCCACTAGTTAGCTGACCTGTTGTGTGAGAGCCCCACTAGTTAGCTGACCCGTTGTGTGAGAGCCCCACTAGTTAGCTGACCCGTTGTGTGAGAGCCCCACTAGTTAGCTGACCCGTTGTGTGAGAGCCCCACTAGTTAGCTGACCCGTTGTGAGAGCCCCACTAGTTAGCTGACCCGTTGTGTGAGAGCCCCACTAGTTAGCTGACCCGTTGTGTGAGAGCCCCACTAGTTAGCTGACCCGTTGTGTGAGAGCCCCACTAGTTAGCTGACCCGTTGTGTGAGAGATCCACTAGTTAGCTGACCTGTTGTGTGAGAGCCCCACTAGTTAGCTGACCCGTTGTGTGAGAGCCCCACTAGTTAGCTGACCCGTTGTGTGAGAGCCACACTAGTTAGCTGACCTGTTGTGTGAGAGCCCCACTAGTTAGCTGACCCGTTGTGTGAGAGCCCCACTAGTTAGCTGACCCGTTGTGTGAGAGCCCGACTAGTTAGCTGACCCGTGTGTGAGAGCCCCACTAGTTAGCTGACCCGTTGTGTGAGAGCCCCACTAGTTAGCTGACCTGTTGTGTGAGAGCCCCACTAGTTAGCTGACCCGTTGTGTGAGAGCCCCACTAGTTAGCTGACCCGTTGTGTGAGAGCCCCACTAGTTAGCTGACCTGTGTGAGAGCCCCACTAGTTAGCTGACCCGTTGTGTGAGAGCCCCACTAGTTAGCTGACCCGTTGTGAGAGCCCCACTAGTTAGCTGACCCGTTGTGTGAGAGCCCCACTAGTTAGCTGACCCGTTGTGTGAGAGCCCCACTAGTTAGCTGACCCGTTGTGTGAGAGCCCCACTAGTTAGCTGACCCGTTGTGTGAGAGCCCCACTAGTTAGCTGACCTGTGTGTGAGAGCCCCACTAGTTAGCTGACCCGTTGTGTGAGAGCCCCACTAGTTAGCTGACCCGTGTGTGAGAGCCCCACTAGTTAGCTGACCCGTTGTGTGAGAGCCCCACTAGTTAGCTGACCCGTGTGTGAGAGCCCCACTAGTTAGCTGACCCGTGTGTGAGAGCCCCACTAGTTAGCTGACCCGTTGTGTGAGAGCCCCACTAGTTAGCTGACCCGTGCGTGAGAGCCCCACTAGTTAGCTGACCCGTGTGTGAGAGCCCCACTAGTTAGCTGACCCGTTGTGTGAGAGCCCCACTAGTTAGCTGACCCGTTGTGTGAGAGCCCCACTAGTTAGCTGACCCGTGTGTGAGAGCCCCACTAGTTAGCTGACCCGTTGTGTGAGAGCCCCACTAGTTAGCTGACCTGTGTGAGAGAGCCCCACTAGTTAGCTGACCCGTTGTGTGAGAGCCCCGCTAGTTAGCTGACCCGTTGTGTGAGAGCCCCACTAGTTAGCTGACCCGTTGTGTGAGAGCCCACTAGTTAGCTGACCCGTTGTGAGAGCCCCACTAGTTAGCTGAGCTGACCCGTTGTGTGAGAGCCCCACTAGTTAGCTGAGCCCCACTAGTTAGCTGACCCGTTATGTGAGAGCCCCACTAGTTAGCTGACCCGTTGTGTGAGAGCCCCACTAGTTAGCTGACCCGTTATGTGAGAGCCCCACTAGTTAGCTGACCCGTTATGTGAGAGCCCCACTAGTTAGCTGACCCGTTGTGTGAGAGCCCCACTAGTTAGCTGACCTGTTGTGTGAGAGCCCCACTAGTTAGCTGACCCGTTGTGTGAGAGCCCCACTAGTTAGCTGACCCGTTGTGTGAGAGCCCCACTAGTTAGCTGACCCGTTGTGTGAGAGCCCCACTAGTTAGCTGACCCGTTGTGAGAGCCCCACTAGTTAGCTGACCCGTTGTGTGAGAGCCCCGCTAGTTAGCTGACCCGTTGTGTGAGAGCCCCACTAGTTAGCTGACCCGTTATGTGAGAGCCCCACTAGTTAGCTGACCCGTGTGAGAGCCCCACTAGTTAGCTGACCCGTTATGTGAGAGCCCCACTAGTTAGCTGACCCGTTATGTGAGAGCCCCACTAGTTAGCTGACCCGTTATGTGAGAGCCCCACTAGTTAGCTGACCTGTGAGAGAGCCCCGCTAGTTAGCTGACCCGTTGTGAGAGCCCCACTAGTTAGCTGACCCGTTATGTGAGAGCCCCACTAGTTAGCTGACCCGTTGTGTGAGAGCCCCACTAGTTAGCTGACCCGTTGTGTGAGAGCCCCACTAGTTAGCTGACCCGTTGTGTGAGAGCCCCACTAGTTAGCTGACCCGTTGTGAGAGCCCCGCTAGTTAGCTGACCCGTTGTGTGAGAGCCCCACTAGTTAGCTGACCCGTTATGTGAGAGCCCCACTAGTTAGCTGACCCGTTGTGTGAGAGCCCCACTAGTTAGCTGACCCGTTGTGTGAGAGCCCCACTAGTTAGCTGACCCGTTGTGTGAGAGCCCCACTAGTTAGCTGACCCGTGTGAGATCCCCATTGGCTAGCCACCGCCATGTTGAGAGCCCTGTGGAGGCAATCCCTCTACCACAGAATTGTTCTGAATTATGTTGCATCTCTTTTCTTTCTGCGAGGAAGGTTTAGTTTATTGACGCATGACGCCAACGGGACTGGATGGTTAAAAGGAATTTGACTGAAATAATTTAGCAACCAATGGTCTAAATGAGTCATAATGACCTTTTCATTGGCCACTAACTACATGTTGAAACCACTCATCCTTGCACTGGTGAATTCTTAAACAACACCTTCATGGAATTTAATGACATTAAATAATATTAAAATAATATAAATGAGGTGAGTAACACAATGTATGTAAAATCTCCAAGTAAATGAAAATTAATTTAGTGAGTAAATGGTTTATTTAGTAATTATTTTAAAGAAGAACTCATGAAACTACATTTTATAAACCGTTATCTATCCTATTTAATTGAACTAATGTTGTTTTACATGAAGTCCACTGATAGCTGCCATTTGTGTGTTCACACGCTAAGTTAACCTGCTAAACATCCTGAAAGGGACAGTGTACGCTTCAGATGCAGCGAGAGGTTTGTGGCAGTTAGCAACCAACTAAATACCCAAATGTCAATAAATACATAACATTACTAAAAAAATGCTTTTGACCATCGTTGGTGCTCAGCTCGTGTGAACACGGAATTAGGTTTCACTTTGTTTTTTGACATTTTCACACATGTATTGGCTTTTTACTCTCAGAGTTGAGTTGCGTAGTTGACGTCAACTTGAGTATCCTTCACTTTGTGTGTGTGTGTGTTTGAGTCAGAAGTCAGTGACAGTGTTTTTGGTGATTCTTACTCCGACGTGACGAAGGCGTGCTCGTTGATGGCTTTCACCACGTCCTCAAACTTGATCTTGGTGGTCCTGGTCCAGCCGTGGTAGATGATCGGCTCCCCGGGTCCTTCCCAGCAGTCCACTGGACAGCACCACACAGAGCAGGTGACACAAGATGAAGCATTACTTATGATAACGTAACTCCTGCTAATGGAAGGAACTGAACACATCCGGTGGATCCTACTGACGTTCCACGCAGCGGCAGCCCAGACGCAGGCAGCGCGCGTACGCCTCGGTGGACGACTCGCTGCGCAGCTGGTCCCCGGTCAGGTACCTGAGGAAGGGCCCACAGGAGACGGCACCATTCAATGGATTTCTTTCACAAGATGAAAAGGTCATGTGTTGTATGCTTTGGTCCTGTTTTCTTCGCGATGTATCTGGTTCCACTTTTCAAAATAAAATGTCCATAATGTGTAACTTATTCATGTTAATAAACAATTGGCTGGAGGATTTATGGATCGGCTGTAAACCATTAATGAGAAGAGTGTTTGGGTTGCCAGGTTACGAAAACTAAATAAAACACTACTGGATCAATGAATGAAGGCCCAGTATTTAAAACTCTGCATTTCCCATAATGCAACTCATATCAATAATATTTGTTTTAGATCTTCAGTTTGTTAAAAGACACATTTTGAAACTCAACTGCATGCAGATTATTGTTGTTATACGTTTGTCTCGAAACCCATCCAGCTAACCGTAGACACGACAAAGGTCCTCCAAACTAATGTTCAACTCTTTTTACACTTGGGTGCCCTTCAAAATAAAGGCACGTTTCACTCTCCAATGAGCCATCGGCAACATTTAGTAAACCATCGGTGAGGTTAATAGGTCGTGTATGAGCTATAATCCATCCACTATGAGAACAGAAGTTATGGTCCATGAACGTAAGGAGCTGGAGGGTGAACCCCAAATGGCTCCAGGAGGCGTGGCCATCGGTCCGTGAGCGTAAGTTCACGTCCGGGTGTGCGGCGTGGCGTCCTCCGCCATCACGTGTGTGGATGTGTGTGTACGTTTGGGCGCTTCACTGCAGCTCCTTCATGCCGAGGGACGGGTCTAGGACGCGCTCGTGCTCATGGTGGTACTGACGTGTTGTGTGAGGAGCTGATCCAGTAGTGGGACAGAGGGTTGTTCATGTCCAGCTGGACCACCTCCGAGAACTTCTCATCCCACACAGAGTTCTCCTTGGAGAAGAGGAAGCTGAGGAACTAGAGGAGCAGAAAGGTTTCATCATGAGGGGCATTCCTTTTAGTCATGACGCCACTTCAACTAGGAAAACAACAACAACAACATTGTATTTACACAACATGTTTATCAGTGAAGTGCATTATTACAAATAACTATTTAGCCTGCTGTGATGTCAGCTCAGTGTTACATGAATAAACATGAATACTGTTCAGCCTGACACCATAAACACAGTATGGGCTTATTGTCCATACATGGACTTATTGTATGGGTTTATTGTCCATATATGGACATGACCCAGATCATTTAAAATTATTAACTTACTTTACATATCCTTACCATATATGGACATGATGCCGATAATCTACATTATTAATGTATTGTACATACATGGACACTATAATCTAAGTTATTAACTAATTGTACATACATGGACAGTATAATCTAAGTTATTCACTCATTGTACATATATGGACACTATACTCTAAGTTATTAACTCATTGTACATACATGGACACTATACTCTAAGTTATTAACTCATTGTACATTGTCTAACTGGCCTGATCAGTTCTGGAGGTATCTGTGGGACCTGTACCTCGCTGACGGTGAACTCGGGGTCGTTGGTCTTCCTCATGGTGTCGTCGATGAAGGTGGTCATCAGCTCTCTGACCTGGTTCAGGTCGCTGGCCCAGGACTCCTGAGGGAGAGGAGCTCACGGCCTGAGGGTGGTATCCATGTTGATGGGTGCTTTGTGTGTGGATGTTTTACTGAGATCTGAACCCAATGTGACGACACAATAGAGATGAAGGACCGATCTCACCATGACAACGACACACGCGATGGTGACGTGTGTTCCACACGAGCTGGTTCTCATCTGGTCGAGTCTTTGCACAACATTTATTCATCTTGTATTATTCCTATAAACCCTCCACGAGTCCTACCCCCATGGCATCTAATGTCCTTGTTATGCTTCCTATGAAGGCCCACTGTGACCTATGAAGCCCCTTGACTGTGACCTATGAAGGCCCTCTGTGACCTATGAAGCCCCTCTGTGACCTATGAAGGCCCTCTGTGACCTATGAAGCCCCTTGACTGTGACCTATGAAGGCCCTCTGTGACCTATGAAGGCCCTCTGTGACCTATGAAGGCCCTCTGTGACCTATGAAGGCCCTCTGTGACCTATGAAGCCCCTCTGTGACCTATGAAGGCCCACTGTGACCTATGAAGGCCCTCAGACCTATGAAGGCCCTCTGTGACCTATGAAGGCCCTCTGTGACCTATGAAGGCCCTCTGTGACCTATGAAGCCCTCTGTGACCTATGAAGGCCCTCTGTGACCTATGAAGCCCTCTGTGACCTATGAAGGCCCTCTGTGACCTATGAAGGCCCTCTGTGACCTATGAAGGCCCTCTGTGACCTATGAAGCCCCTTGACTCTGTGACCTATGTAGCCCCTTGACTGTGACCTATGAAGGCCCTCTGTGACCTATGAAGGCCCTCTGTGACCTATGAAGGCCCTCTGTGACCTATGAAGGCCCTCTGTGACCTATGAAGCCCCTCTGTGACCTATGAAGGCCCACTGTGACCTATGAAGGCCCTCTGTGAGCTATGAAGGCCCTCTGTGACCTATGAAGGCCCTCTGTGACCTATGAAGGCCCTCTGTGACCTATGAAGGCCCTCTCTGTGACCTATGAAGGCCCTCTGTGACCTATGAAGGCCCTGTGACCTATGAAGGCCCTCTGTGACCTATGAAGGCCCTCTGTGACCTATGAAGGCCCTCTGTGACCTATGAAGGCCCTCTGTGACCTATGAAGGCCCTCTGTGACCTATGAAGGCCCTCTGTGACCTATGAAGGCCCTCTGTGACCTATGAAGCCCCTCTGTGACCTATGAAGGCCCTCTGTGACCTATGAAGCCCCTCTGTGACCTATGAAGGCCCTCTGTGACCTATGAAGGCCCTCTGTGACCTATGAAGGCCCTCTGTGACCTATGAAGGCCCTCTGTGACCTATGAAGGCCCTCTGTGACCTATGAAGGCCCTCTGTGACCTATGAAGGCCCTCTGTGACCTATGAAGGCCCTCTGTGACCTATGAAGGCCCTCTGTGACCTATGAAGCCCCTCTGTGACCTATGAAGGCCCTCTGTGACCTATGAAGCCCCTTGACTCTGTGACCTATGTAGCCCTCTGTGACCTATGAAGGCCCTCTGTGACCTATGAAGGCCCTCAGACCTATGAAGGCCCTCTGTGACCTATGAAGGCCCTCTGTGACCTATGAAGGCCCTCTGTGACCTATGAAGCCCCTCTGTGACCTATGAAGGCCCTCTGTGACCTATGAAGGCCCTCTGTGACCTATGAAGCCCACTGTGACCTATGAAGGCCCTCTGTGAGCTATGAAGGCCCTCTGTGACCTATGAAGGCCCTATGTGACCTATGAAGGCCCTCTGTGACCTATGAAGGCCCTCTGTGACCTATGAAGGCCCTCTGTGACCTATGAAGCCCCTCTGTGACCTATGAAGGCCCTCTGTGACCTATGAAGGCCCTCTGTGACCTATGAAGGCCCTCTGTGACCTATGAAGGCCCTCTGTGACCTATGAAGCCCCTTGACTGTGACCTATGAAGGCCCTCTTTGACCTATGAAGGCCCTCTGTGACCTATGAAGGCCCTCTGTGACCTATGAAGGCCCTCTGTGACCTATGAAGGCCCTCTGTGACCTATGAAGCCCCTCTGTTACCTATGAAGGCCCTCTGTGACCTATGAAGCCCCTTGACTGTGACCTATGAAGGCCCTCTGTGACCTATGAAGGCCCTCTGTGACCTATGAAGCCCCTTGACTGTGACCTATGAAGGCCCTCTGTGACCTATGAAGGCCCTCTGTGACCTATGAAGGCCCTCTGTGACCTATGAAGGCCCTCTGTGACCTATGAAGGCCCTCTGTGACCTATGAAGCCCCTCTGTGACCTATGAAGGCCCTCTGTGACCTATGAAGGCCCTCTGTGACCTATGAAGGCCCTCTGTGACCTATGAAGGCCCTCTGTGACCTATGAAGGCCCTCTGTGACCTATGAAGGCCCTCTGTGACCTATGAAGGCCCTCTGTGACCTATGAAGCCCCTCTGTGACCTATGAAGGCCCTCTGTGACCTATGAAGGCCCTCTGTGACCTATGAAGCCCATATGTGACCTATGAAGCCCCTCTGTGACCTATGAAGGCCCCTATGACCTATGAAGCCCTCTGTGACCTATGAAGGCCCTCTGTGACCTATGAAGGCCCTCTGTGACCTATGAAGGCCCTCTGTGACCTATGAAGGCCCTCTGTGACCTATGAAGGCCCTCTGTGACCTATGAAGGCCCTCTGTGACCTATGAAGCCTCTGTGACCTATGAAGGCCCTCTATGACCTATGAAGGCCCTCTGTGACCTATGAAGGCCCTCTGTGACCTATGAAGGCCCTCTGTGACCTATGAAGGCCCTCTGTGACCTATGAAGGCCCTCTGTGACCTATGAAGCCCCTGTGACCTATGAAGCCCTCTGTGACCTATGAAGCCCTTGACTCTGTGACCTATGAAGGCCCTCTTTGACCTATGAAGGCCCTCTGTGACCTATGAAGGCCCTCTGTGACCTATGAAGGCCCACTGTGACCTATGAAGGCCCTCTGTGAGCTATGAAGGCCCTCTGTGACCTATGAAGGCCCTCTGTGACCTATGAAGGCCCTCTGTGACCTATGAAGGCCCTCTGTGACCTATGAAGGCCCTCTGTGACCTATGAAGGCCTCTGTGACCTGAGGCCCTATGTGACCTATGAAGGCCCTCTGTGACCTATGAAGGCCCTCTGTGACCTATGAAGGCCCTCTGTGACCTATGAAGGCCCTCTGTGACCTATGAAGGCCCTCTGTGACCTATGAAGGCCCTCTGTGACCTATGAAGGCCCTCTGTGACCTATGAAGGCCCACTGTGACCTATGAAGGCCCTCTGTGAGCTATGAAGGCCCTCTGTGACCTATGAAGGCCCTATGTGACCTATGAAGGCCCTCTGTGACCTATGAAGGCCCTCTGTGACCTATGAAGCCCCTTGACTCTGTGACCTATGAAGGCCCTCTTTGACCTATGAAGGCCCTCTGTGACCTATGAAGGCCCTCTGTGACCTATGAAGCCCCTCTGTGACCTATGAAGGCCCTCTGTGACCTATGAAGGCCCTCTGTGACCTATGAAGCCCCTCTGTGACCTATGAAGCCCCTTGACTCTGTGACCTATGTAGCCCCTTGACTGTGACCTATGAAGGCCCTCTTTGACCTATGAAGGCCCTCTGTGACCTATGAAGGCCCTCTGTGACCTATGAAGCCCCTCTGTTACCTATGAAGGCCCTCTGTGACCTATGAAGCCCCTCTGTGACCTATGAAGGCCCTCTGTGACCTATGAAGGCCCTCTGTGACCTATGAAGCCCCTATGTGACCTATGAAGCCCCTCTGTGACCTATGAAGGCTCTCTGTGACCTATGAAGCCCCTCTGTGACCTATGAAGGCCCTCTGTGACCTATGAAGGCCCTCTGTGACCTATGAAGCCCCTATGTGACCTATGAAGGCCCTATGTGACCTA